>NW_017275555.1:22588-31338 GCF_001594065.2 Cyphomyrmex costatus | reverse complement strand
TTAATTGTTGTTTTTATTTTATGAAAGACATATTGCAACGTTTTTTTTACATAAAAGTTTTTATAGAAAATATTTAATAATGTTAATATAAGTTAAATAATAATAAAAATAAAAATTGTAATTGATTCTACTTTAATTTTTACGAATTTATTAATTTTTACAATTTATAAATTTAAAGAAATTTGCGGGAATGGATGATAAATGTCGGACCAATCACAAACCGGGGAGAAGGTGGCCAGACTCTTATTAGAGGGTCACTAGTTTTTCTATGTGTTTCTGGCTTGACTCCGTGCAGCTCCCGAGAGACAAAACAAACAATACTTATGTATACAGTGACTCCATTTACACCATTAAATTTTTTAGTACGCATATCAAATTGGTGCGAATTAAGCATTTGCTTATTGATTTATCTGAAAACAGGTTAAGTTATGTTTTTAATTCAGATAAAGTTCCAACTCAGCAATTTGAATTAAAAGAGACGAAAAATTGTGAGTGATTGTCGGTTTATGGTTGCTGGTTTAGATTGGTTGCGTTCAACGGACTCAACAGTTGAGTGAGCGCTCACTGTTATTGGTGTATTCTTTTAGATCATCCAATCAGAATTTTAGATCTGGAAGGATACACCAATAATAGCGAGCGCTTACTCAACTGTTGAGTCCGCTGAATGCGCCCATTCAATCTCGGTTCTTGTTTAGTATTAGAAATATACTTAAAAGAAAAAAAAATAAGCTAGACAATAGTCATTCTCTTATTATTGATAGCAATTATTGTGAAAATAATGGAAGAGTGTGCAACGCAAATCTCTAATTTGCAAATCTTTTTGCATGACGTTTCTACTGTCTAGAGTCCTAGATATCAGAGAAGCGCAACCGGCTTAAGTCAGTATCGCAAAATTACTAAGAAAAGTAATAAAAATGGCGTCGTTTGCAGACGAAATATGAAATCCACCAATCGTCTATTAGTCAGCTAATCAAAATGCGGCACACCGGTTGCGCTTCTCTGATATCTAGGACTCTACTACTGGGTGCTTTCCAATTACTCAACACATCTTGACACAAACGTACACAGGAATGCACAAAGTGTAGCGTTGTGCATGACTCAATTGGAACAGCGATTTCGAATAGAGTAAGGTTAATTTTTTAGTACATGCCCGTACCTTAATATTTTGTAATCCGTGGTGGTGCATTTCCGTGTATTTCAACTAGAAGAACAATTTATGAAAAATTAGCATAGCACTCTATAAATTTGTACAAAAATTTGTTTATTATAATGCATATAATCTAAAAATATTTTTGAAAAGATCGACTAAGAGAAGACAAAAGGTATTTTAGATTTTATTTCTTTTAACGTTATGAATATGTAAAACAAAAAAATATAACAAGGAAATAAAAAAAATATATATATATTATTTTGTTAAATATATACTTATAACAAAAATTTATTGATACCAAATAATTACTTACTTCAATAATATTTTCATCGTCCATTTCGTTGCTTTTTCCTTCTGTTCTTTACTGCATTTAAAAAAAAACGAAAATTCATATTCTCCAACCTCATTTATAATCTCCCGAATAGAATGTCATTAGAAAATACAAGGCTACACAGCCCTCGGCTAAGTACAGATGTGTAGTACTGTGTCGACAATAATAGACAATTGGAACGTAACTTGTGTCGCCTAGAGTCCTAGATATCAGAGAAGCGCAACCAATGTTCCGCGTCCTGATTAGCTGACTGTCAGCCAATCATGACATTCATTCAGTGGTATTAAAAATGGCTGACTAATAGACGATTAATGGATTTCATATTTCGTCTACAAACGACGCCATTTTTAATACTTTTCTTAGTAATTTTGCGATACTGACTTAAGCCAGTTGCGCTTCTCTGATATCTAGGACTCTAGTGTCGCCATGTGCACGAAAGTGTCTAGGGATATTGTAATTGGAAAGCACCTAGAGGCCTAGAAAACAGAGATGCGACATTGCGTCGGTTAGGTTAGGTAACCACCGCCATTTTAATTCAATATTATTATTCTAGAAAGCACCCTGTAACTTTTTAACGACAATTTTACTAGACAGGAATATCGTTGCGCAGGTATTTCACATGGCGAAAAAGCTGCGCAATGACAGTATAACGATACCGAACTGTCGTTAAAAAGTTACAGGGTATCGATCATGAAACTTCTTTCCTAGGATGGAAAGTGAAAAGTGAAAATTTTTACCATTAAAGTTAATGAAGAAATTTTTCACTTTTCATCCTAGGGAAAGGTTTCATGATCGATACCCAGAATAGGCCTACAGTAGAGACCTAGAAAACAGAGATGCGTCATTGAAGGGTATGGCTTGATTAGCTGTCTAAATCACGTGATCAGAGAGCCATTTTAATTCACTATTGCATCTAATAGATATAGTAACGAACGGCTTCGAGTTTCTCCGGATCTGTAATAAGTATATATTTTAACGCCCATCTTTATTTTTGCTTTCTGCAACGAAAAGTCTAAACATGCGATTTTCGGGTTCGGTATCCTCTTTGGCACTGTTTGAGAGGCGACAGTAATGGTTGATTTATACTGGCCGTAAACTGTTAACTTATGCCGTAATCTGTAAAAATTGACCAATCACAGTCGAATGAGAGGGGAATTATCGATTATAATTGGTCATTTTTTACAGATTACAGCATAAGTTAACAGATTACGGCCAGTATAATCCAACCCTAATTCATTCACACAGCCAAACTGAAGAGGAAAAAAAATTTTAATTTAATTTATTTAATTCAATTTTAATTTTAATTTATATTACGAAATGCACCATCTAACATATTATTATGCACCATCTAATTTATTATTGATATACTAACTTATTCTTTTATACTTATCTTAATTTTATGGTATCCATTTGAAATTTTTAACCTTCGCGGCACACAGAATGCACTTCTTCACTATTAGCGAATTCGGTCGACTTACACTAATGCTGGATTCACACTGTATCCGATTTTCGTCGTACGACGACTTTGCAACCAATCAGAAAACAAAATTTTGCTTCGTATCGATGATACGATTTTTCTGATTGGTTGCAGAGTCGTCGTACGACGAAAATCGGATGCAGTGTGAATCCAGCATAACACTGAATTTGTGTTGCACTAAACTGTACGAGTGCTACACTACACCGCGCCAATACTACACTGAATTTGTGTTGCACTAAACTATGCGAGTGTAACTCAGTAGTGTCAGCAAACTGCACTGACGAAATTGGCAGTGCAAGAAATTTTGCACTCGCTCAGTTTGCTTTATCTATCCGAATATAAAGTCAGTGCTACACTAGTGTAATGTGACGCTAATCAAACACAGCACATGATGTGTACCATAATAGTGCAATATTACCGAATGCGACGAGTGCAGTACACCAAATAGGGGCCATCGATCGAACACGCTGCACTGGGAAGATTTACACTCAGTGTACACTAGTGCAGGCTATCAAATTCGCTATATGTTTTGATTCTGTCATTACGTTGACAGCTACCCTAAGGCTGGAGTCACATTGTCCTAAGGGCGGGTTCACACCTTGACGGAAAAGCAGAATGCGGAAAAGCAGTAGCCAATCAAGTAGTCGACTTTCTGTTAGATTTGTACTTTTTACTACCAGGACGAGTTCTGATCGGTTAACTGCTCTTCCGCTTTCCGCTTTTCCGTCAAGGTGTGAACCCGCCCTAAGGGTGTAAACCCATGCAGCGGAATAGCGTAACGCGGAACGAGAGTAGAACCAATCACGAGATTCTCTAGAAACACGGAATGCTCGTTATTGGTTCTGCTCTCGTTCCGCGTTACGCTATTCCGCTGCATGGGTTTGCACCCTAAGTATTCTTATTTATGTGAATATTTAATATCGGACTTAACCTAACCTAATCTAATCTTTCTACCTTTTGCATCAACTGTCATCAGCTTATTGGTCAAGAGCACTTATATTGAATTAAAATGGCGGTGGTTACTTAACCCAACTAGTGTCCCTAGAAGATAGAGTCTGGCCACTACCCCTCAAAATGGCGTCGTAAGTGATGGGGATTGATCACAGCTGATCACAGCTTTCTCGAAAAGTCGAAATACATATTGCGGACATACGTATACGTACGTATAGCCTTTTAAAGGACATCAGTACAATCGATTAATTTATACACAGTAAGTTAAATTATTATCGTGTTGCAACTCGTCAATTTCATATTTGTTAGAAATGTAAAATCCGTAAGTATATATAGCTCTCTATATATAACCTAGCAAATAATAACATTCCTACAATATGTTAATCATAAAAGAAATTTTATTATGCAATACATTATTTACAGAGTACTTAAAATGCCTTATTTGTTGCGTATTGAAATGTTCCAATTCGTGGAAAACGGGACATTCAATGCATCGCCTACCAAAAAATATTGAAAGACAACAACAATGGCTTTCAAATATAAAAAGAAATAATATAGATGTTACAAAAGACTGGTTTGTATGCGAGGTAAGTTTTATATATTGTTTAATTTAGTGGACATATTTAAAAATAGTTGTATTAATATTATTATTAATATGCAACAGGTACATTTCTCACCTGAAATGTGGGAAAAACCACGAATAGATGGGAAAAAGAAATTAAAATACAATGCAATACCTACCATTTTTCCATAAAAAAATCAAAATCAAAATGTTGTTTTATCTCCAGTACATGACAATGAAATGATGTCTAATTCTTCCAATGTAAGTATTTTTTTTTAATGTAATTTTGCATTAATTTTTATTTTTATTTTATTGTTATTATTTCTAATATACTTGTTGTTGCATTATAGGACAAAGTGCATATAACTTTATCTCCAGTACCAGATAATGAAATGATCTCTCATTCTTTTAATGTAAGTTAAATTTCATATTATTAAAATTCAATTGTAATAAGGCTCAACGAATTTAAAACTAATCAGATAATAGAGCTACGAGCCATAATTTTATTTAATTTTTGCTTAATTCTAATATAGTTGCGTTTTTAACATTGAAAACATAGATTAATTAAAATTAACATTGAGCAATAGATTCATTAAAATTTTAATTCCATATAAGATTGCGAAGAATATCACAAGTTGGCGTTTCGTCCCGGCTTCCACTACTGGACTCATCAGTAAGGTAATGTAGTGGGAGCCTACCTTAGACGCCGGTGTAAGTTATTAAATCGAGACTCTATATAAAGAGACATACGTGTATCTCAGCACTTGCGAGAAATTTAACGAATATCAATTGAATAGACCTCTGATGGCGAGTCGACGTAATAATATTCTTTGCAATATCTTCTTTCTTGTTATTGTTTAAGGGGTAACACCACTGTAAAATTTTCAAAAAATCATTTTTTTTTTTGGGGTTTAAAAAATCCTTTCAACCCTGTAGAATACGAGGAAAAAACTTTTATACGGCAAGCAGTATAACTCAAACAATTTTTAATATTTTTACTCGAATTTTTTACTGTTTTAATCTATGTTTTTAATGTTAAAAACGCAACTATATTAGAATTAAGCAAAAATTAAAGAAAATTATGGCTCGTAGCCCTATTATCTGATTAGTTTCATATTATTAGTTATTTCTATACACTAAATTATTGTTACTTTTCTTATATATGTATTTGATATATGTATATCGCACAATATAGGATGAAGTACATACTGCGCCATCAGTAACTATATTTGAAAATTCGTCAAATGTCTCATTGCCAATAGTTACTGTTACAAGTCTTGAAGAAGCAAATTCAAAACTCCAAAATGCACTATTACAGTCTGAACAGGCAAAAGAAGAAATAGAACGGATAAAAATAAGAGCTAAACAAACAGAGATAAAATTGAAGAAAGCAAATGCGATAATTTTAAAATTAGATAAATCAAAAACGCTACTAAAGAGAAACGCAAGAAAACTTATGGATGAAAATAAAAAATTAGCACAGAAAATACGTATATTACAAACAAGCAAAAATATCGACATCCGCAAAATATTGAATGATGATCAGGTTACAGCTCTGAACGAACAAAATCCACGAAGTTTAAAATGGAGTAATAATACCATTATAAAAGCTTTACGACTAAAAATGTCTTGTGGTAGTACTGGTTACACAGAACTTTTGAATCAAAACATTCCTTTGCCATCAGAGCGTACGCTTAGAAGAAAATTAGAGAATATTAAATTCGAAACCGGTGTGTGTAATGATATATTTGATATATTACAACAAGTTTTGCAATTTACTGACAACCGTGAAAGAGATTGCGTATTAGTCATGGATGAAATGAGCATTGCTGCAGGAGAACAGGTTGATCCATCTACGAAATGTTCTTTTGGACTATCAACTCTGCCCGATAAACATGGTATACACCAAAAACAAGGAGAATTGACTGCGCGATCTGTATCTAAGTAGTGTATCAAATGTGGTCAAAAACAATGAGAGAGAGGGACCGTGGAAGACGGTCTCCCTCTCATTCTTTCTCCCATTACATCGTTGAATAGAAAGAGATAGTGATGGCCGTTTTCCACGGTTTCTTACTTACCCTCTCTCTTATTTTTATCGACCATTTTGACACACAGATTGCGCAATCCATTCTCTATAGGCCTCTCTACACGATCAGTAATACTGATCAGTACTACTGATTGTGAGTCAGTATTACTGGTCAGTATTACTGACAGTATGCATTTATAGTTTTTACAATCTTATACGATCAGATATTATTGATCGATAATATTTCATTTCAGTTTGAAGTGATTTGAGGTATATTATTATCTATGGCAACATGGAAAAATCGTCAAATCACGTCAAACTGAAGTGAAATATTATCAATAATACTAGTTATCTATGGCAACATGGAAAAATCGTCAAATCACGTCAAACTGAAGTGAAATATTATCAATAATGCTAGTATTATATTATTATAAAATATAAGCTTGATCGTATAAGATTGTAAAAACTAATGCATATAACTAATTCTATTTTCCTTTTTCTTTCTCCAATACTACAAACTAATAGGTACAGTAAAAGAAACTACACATTGCCTAGTTTTCATGCTTGGAGGTCTTTTTACACGTTGGAAAATTCCTGTTGCGTATCATTTTACCCCTGACAGTTTAAATGGTGCTATTTTAAAACCCATTATGTTACAAATTATAGAAAAAGCAGAAGCTATTGGTTTATATGTTCATGGTGTGATTTCCGACATGGGTCCGGTAAATTGCAGCATGTGGAAAGCATTTGAAGGGATTGGGTGTAGCAAATATTCAAAAATTAGGAATAGTATTTCTCATCCTATTGATGAAGGTCGAAAATTGTTTTTTATTGCTGATGCTCCGCATCTACTAAAAAATCTTAAAGCTTCATTACTAAATAACAAAATTATTGAGTTGCCACAAAAATTCCTTCGGACACACAATTTATCCCATTCTATTGCTAAGTGCCAACATTTAAATGATTTAATTGACATCCAAGAAAATCTGCAATTTAAATTAACACCTAAGATTTCAAAAAAAGGTATAACTTGCAGTACATTTAATAGAATGAAAGTAAATAAAGCAAGAAATATATTGAGTCGAGATGTTAGTAGTGCTTTATATTTCTTCGCTGAAGAAAAAGGTAGGCAAGAATTGAACAGTACAGCAACATTTATTGAAATTTGCTCTAAATGGTTTACCTTAATTGGTAACTGCTCGAACATCAAAAGTTGCATTAGAACTTATACTTCGAGATGGTGAAAAGCTATCAATGCTATTATTATTTAATAATGTGTTACAAGGTATCTTCAATATGTTACTATCAATTATAGGTGCTTCATTTTCATCTGCCATATATTTGCCTGCAAATATAGAGGAGAGGCCCCTATTATGATATACCGAGTTCATTTTGTGCAATTACTAAATATTTATTGGTAGAATTAAAAAAAATAATAGGTTATTTTGAAGAGAATTGAATAAGCTTTAAGATAGTGTTACGTAAAATTTAATTCAAATTTTATTTTCTTTTTTAATTAAAGAAATGTAAAAAGTGAACAAATCGCAAAGTCGAAAAATTGTGCTCCTAGTATGAGATACCCCGAGAAATCGATAATAAAGCACAAAGTAAGTACATCAGTATTAGAATTAAAAAAACTTTTGACGTTTCTAACATATCGACGAGTACAGCCTATGCGCGTAAATTGAGCATGCATTGTATTCAGGATTTGTCTTCAGTAGTAATTGGAATGAAGTATTGCAGAAACAGACCCTCAATGTTCATTCACGGTTATTCTTTTTATTATTGTACAATACCATTTATACTTTAACATCGATTTTCACTTGGGCACAGAAGTATAGATTATTTCATATTAGAAATATCCTGGGTATCTCATATTACGAGTATCACGTCTTACAGCTTTACGATCATCAAATCTAACTTCTTTAATTAAACAATTCAACATATTTCGTATTTTTCTATCAGTACGATCTTACTCTATTACTGCATGAAGAATTTATTGCCAAATAATTACTTATTAAATAATAAACAAAGATTAAAGGCTTATCTCAATGAAACTTGAAAACATTCAAACTCTAAAATTTTATTTTACAATTACTGTAGGCATGATCTAACAATGAATTTTCCACTAAATAGTTTTCAATCCAAGAGCAATAATTTCATGATAGAATCAACAGATAGCATTTATTAGTTTAGCAGAAACGCCGCTATCTTATGTTAAGCGCCTATCTCATAATAGGGGGCTTTCCTTTA
>NW_017275555.1:19726-21368 GCF_001594065.2 Cyphomyrmex costatus | reverse complement strand
TAGAATCAATTACAATTTTTATTTTTATTATTATTTAACTTATATTAACATTATTAAATATTTTCTATAAAAACTTTTATGTAAAAAAAACGTTGCAATATGTCTTTCATAAAATAAAAACAACAATTAAGTAAGTATTATAAATATATTGAAAATATAAAAATTAATATATTAAGAATATATAAAATTTATAAAAATATTACAAGATTAAGAAACTTTAATAAAAATTAAATTTAAATACAAATAATACAATTGGTAATAATATTGGTCACGTCCAAAAAAGAATGGGCACGCGATTACGTGAGTGTAAAAAGAAAAATAAAGGGATCGGCGGCAAAGGCAAACTAACCGGTAAAATGATCGATAAGTTAACGGTTTACTATGGTCTAGCTATACGTAGAAATTATGACTCAGCAGAGAATATGAAAACAGCTATTTGGGCTACACATAATCACTACAGTTCAACAAACGAAAATCCGAAACATGACTTCTGCCCGGCGGGAGCGGAATCGTGGTGCGAATGGCAGCGCGCGTACGCAGAGTTACCAAGCAATCAGAAGCAAAAAATAAAAAGTTTTATACACACCTACGACGCTTTGCCGACTGATGTTTTAACGGCTATCGAGCCAATTTACAAGGACTTGAGTAAACAAGAGTTATTAGATCGATGTGTTGGTGGATTTACGCAAAATAATAACGAAAGTTAATTATAATCAACTGATTTGGAAAATCAGTCCAAAAATTCTTCCAGGTGGCTTAATACCAATCGAAATAGCTGCATATGTGTCAGCTTGTGTTTTTAATGAAGGCTCAAAAGCTTTGTTACAAATAATGCAAGCGATGGGACTTTCTACTGGCCCAAATGCCCATGCATTCGTGGCAGACGAAGACGAGGGACGCGTCGCTATTGCCGAGCGCCGCGCGCAAGAAAATACACAAGAGGCCAGAAAGCATCGTAGACAGAAGAAAATTGATGCTTTGGAGGTGGCTTCGGCAGCAGAAGGCTTACTTTATGGGCCTGAAATCGATGATTCTGTGTAAGTTAAAAAAATTAAATTATACTCTACTGATAACTAGACCGCAAACTTTAAACGCGTATTTCTCGAAATTACATTTTTCTAAAAAGTCCCGTGCGGTGTCCACAATATCTCGAGAACCGTTAAAGCAATCGACCTAAACCTTTTTCGTACTTATTCTGTGTATCTAGGGCTTGTTCGTGAACGAAGGGTTTTTTTTTTAATGAAAACTTTTTTTTTATTGAAGAAAAACGAAAAATTAAGAGCCCGAAAAATTACGTTTTTCGTTAAAACGGCCGCCATTTTGTCAAAAATTATTTTTTCAAAAATTCCTTCGTTCACGAACAAGATATATTCATATACTAACAGAATCTTTTTGGTTTTTTGATTTCAGATAATCCAGATTCGAGCAGCAATGGACACCGCAAAACCAGTTTTTTGAAAGGGCCTTCAGGAGGATGGTCGTATCTTTTTTAATTATTAATATTTTTTATTTAAAAAATTATGTTACATTCATAAAAATATATTCTCTCACATAGACCAACCCAATTTTAAACAAGTCTTATAGTTAATGCAAAAAAAATTCTCAAAAATCACCTATTTTTCGGCTTCCTGACTAGGGATAA
>NW_017275555.1:17973-18664 GCF_001594065.2 Cyphomyrmex costatus | reverse complement strand
TTTAACCTTAAATTCATATATCAAATGTACACTGCAGCTGACAGCTGTGTATAATTCGCTTGCGCGCGCATTCCCTCCCTACAGTCATGCGCATTACCAACTACGATCTTAATCTATTCCTCTCTGTCAATCTACTCGCTTTCACTTTCGAGAGACTATGCTCCTTCCAGTACTATATGTTCTAAGGGCGAGACGAAACAGAAACAGAAACTATTGGCGAATTCGACAGACTGCACTAGTGCGCACCAGTGCGAACTTTTTTGGTGCCACGTATTCGGAATGTGCGCACCGTATCAGTGCGTTTAGATTATCGTATTCGGCAAATGAAAACTAACCTAGTGTAGTGCTGAATTTGTATTCGGACCTTAGAACATATAGTACTGGAAGGAGCATAGTCTCTTGAAAGTGAAGGCGAGTAGATTGACAGAGAAAAATAGATTAAGATCGTAGTTGGTAATGCGCATGACTGTAGGGAGGAAATGCGCGCGCAAGCGAATTATACACAGCTGTCAGCTGTAGTGACCCTCTAATAAGAGTCTGGACACGTAAAGTCCGCCATTATTCGTCGAAATTGTGCGAGAGAGAAAAAATCATGCTATCTCATTCTAGTGGCGCTGTAAGTTGTAGCTGATTGTAGCTCTACAAACTTCATAGTTTCTGTTTCTGTTTCGTCTCGCCTCATGCATCGTAT
>NW_017275555.1:13168-16177 GCF_001594065.2 Cyphomyrmex costatus | reverse complement strand
GTTCGGACAAATAAAACTAGTTAGGCAGCAAAAAATTACAAAATGGATAAAGAAAGAATATTATTTATTATAGATAAATTATTAGAAACAAGTAGTAGTAGTAGTGATGATGAAAATATGTTGTTTAATAAAAGAAGAAAGGCCGAAAATTAATTAAAAATAAGAATATTAAATTATTATTATTATTTTATTTATTATTAATAATTATTATTAATTAAAAATTAAATTATTAATTAGTGTAGTTTTGCACTCGCACCGTGTCAGGGCAGCACCGTGTCAGGGCAGCACCGTGTCAGGGCAGCACCGTGTCAGGGCAGCATCGTGTCAGAGCAGCACCGTGTCAGGACAGTACCACAGTATATGTGACAATACCGTGTCAGGGAAGCACCGTGTCAGGGCAGCGCTAGAACCGTGTCAGTGCATATGTATCGAATGTGCCATATGAAGTTTGTAGAGCTACAATCAGCTACAACTTACAGCGCCACTAGAATGAGATAGCATGATTTTTTCTCTCTCGCAATTTCGACGAATAATGGCGAACTTCACGTGTCCAGACTCTTATTAGAGGGTCACTACTATATCGTATACGCGAGATTCGTTTCTCGGAATATGCGCATTGAGAACGATAGAAATATTCAGTAAACATTCTACGGGACAACAATGGTTGCGTTCAGCAGAAAAAGCAGCTTTGCAACTGTTGTAAAATTCTTGAATATGATTGGTTCATACATTTAGGTTCAATAAGGAACTAAGAGCAAGACCAATCATATTAATGAATTTTGCAACAGCTGCAAAGCTGCTTTTTCTGCTGAACGCAACCAATAACACGATAGAAGCGGTAAGGTAACGATAGAAAATCTTTATCGTATTCAATCGAATTCTATCGATTTTTTTAAGCAGGGATTCTATTGGTGGTGTGGTGATGGGTGGTGATGAGTGCGTTCAGATTCCTAAAACACTCGGGTGCTTTTCGCTAGGTTCCGCCCACTCATGGTGTAAGTAGAAAGGTGAACCATTGCGCATAATGGCAGAGATTTGAGATCTTGACCAATCAGGGTTTGAGCTTTTTTGCAGCGCGCGTGTAAAGCGTTTTCGAAGCGCTGTTCAGATTTTTATTCTGCGCCATATTGAAGATTTCGCATAGAAGCTCAAAGTGTGATTGGTTGCGATTGCCCTCACTACTTCTAATTTACTGCGCATCCATCGGAATGGTTCACCTTTCTACTTACACAATGCGCCCACTCAGTACTCACCCAGTCACCCACCCGGTGAGGAATCTGAACGCAGCCCAAGTGGTTGATGGTACTTTAGCCGTTGCCAACTTTCACGCAATAGATTTTCATAAACCTTATCAAGTAGCTTTGTTGAAAATTTTTTTCTTGTTGGAAGTTCATATGTTGCAAGCAAAAGTTTTAATAAATTTTTAAAGTATTGTGATTCGATAGCATTAAATGGTGTTACACCCAAACAAAAATTGAGCTAATGCTAAATCTATCTCTTTTTTTATCAAGCGCTTTTGATTGATGTTTGGATTCCAACCACTGTTTTTTAGAAGTTGATTCATTCATGGTAATTATACAGAATCACTGCCTCACCTCAAAAATCGATCAAATTAGATTTATTCGACGCGTTTTTGCATGAAACGAAAGAATCTGGCAGAAAAAAGTGTCGCTCTGCCCTACGAACCGAGATATTTAGCGTTAAAGTTGACGATTATGGAGGTTAGGAAATCTGTCATACCGACTACGTAGTGCTACGAGTATGCCTTCTTCATGCTGTCTGACCTCGTGCGTATGTGCTTGGTATCGTTTGAGTCCAACAGAATGCACGAAATTTGAAATTAACACTGCAAAACAAATTGTTGTCAGACACGAAATCCTACACCTTTCCCTGTTTAGAAACGTTGACTTTCCACGCGAAGTAACTTCCCCCCCCTTCCCTGCACAGGGGCACACGACTTCTACGATTGTACACCCACGGTAATTAATTCTGTCCCTTGGAAATTTTCACAAAATGAAAAGTGACCTCCTTTCTGTATTAATTATCACTATTCATGCACGATAAGGTTCAGTCGTAACGTTAATTGTGCATAGATTGTGACAATTAATATAGAAAGGTGGTCATTTTTTATTTTGTGAAAATTTCCGAGGGACAGAATTAATTACCGTGGGTGTACTGTCGCGGGCAGACCTCTGTCCATCTCTCTCTCCCCCCCTGCTGAGGGGCGCACTACTTCTACGATAGTACTGTCGCGGGCAGACCTCTGTCCATCTCTCCCTCCCCCCCTGCTAAGGGGCACACTACTTCTACGATAGTACTGTCGGAGCAGACCCCTGTCCATCTCTCCCTCTCCCCCTGCTGAGGGGCGTACGACTTCTACGACTATACTGTCGGGGCAGACCTCTGCCGAAGGCCACCCCCTTGCACCCACCCGCGTGTGTGTGTGTGAATGTGACAGATTTCCTAACCTAAATAGTCGTCAACTTTAACGTTAAATATCTCTGTTCGTAGGGCAGAGCGACACTTTTTTCTGCCAGATTCTTTCGTTTCATGCAAAAACGCGTCGAATAAGCCTAATTTGATCGATTTTTAAGGTGAGGCAGTGATTCTGTATAATTACCGGTGAGACATTTTACTTTATTTGTGCTCATTTCCAAATCTATAGAAAAATAGAAAAAAGTTATTAATACCTAGCAATTAATTTGGATAGGTTATAGTTTAATTTAGCTATGATTTAATTTACTTATTTTACTTACATTTATATATATATATTTAATAAATGATACTTTAGATACGCTTAACCTTATTAAAGCTTTTAAGCCTATCGCACTACGCATATAATTGATGCCTAGAGACATAGAGTAGAAATACAGGCCCGTTGAGCGTCAAAATGTGCTATCAGCCTTGTCAGTGCTGTGCTATAACCATAGATATTTATATAACACTAGATCGCTAACTCCCCTATATACCGTGCATAAAAATTGATTCCAAAACTTATGTATTACAAAG
>NW_017275555.1:0-12771 GCF_001594065.2 Cyphomyrmex costatus | reverse complement strand
CCTTGTCAGTGCTGTGCTATAACCTATATTTTATGATAAATGGATTTAATACACGTTTTATACGTATTATACATTTTATACGTAGGAAATGTAGGAAACCTCTTGCAGCGCTAAATTTCCCAACCCTGGTTGCAATCAGTGTGCCGCATTTTGATTCGCTGACTATCAGCCAATCATGACATTCATTCATTGGTACTAAAAATGGCTGACTAAGGACCTCTTTCACCTCGTCTGTCGTCAAAACAAAATGATAAATGCAATTGGTCAATTCCAATGGACTAATCGTCGATTAAGTTAATCGGCGTTGGTGAAAGAGGCCCTACCATAGAGATAGTAGTACTAGAGTACGCATTGTAGGAGTGGGGGTAATCCTATCTAGAAAAGGACGCACTCATTTGGGCCTTATCGTTCTCTCTCGTTTCGCGCATGCGTATAGCCATATATTCTGAGAGAGGGGATCGAAAGAAAGAACGAGTCGAACGAGAAAAGTTTCATCATTACATAACCGGACAAGCCTGATTAAGCCTGATCACTTTGGAATCAAACAAAGAATTGAGTTTGATAAGGTTAAGGGCTCTCGATGAATAATATCAATAAATATTAATGATCAAAATCTATTATTTATACCTCTATAATTCCAGTTATGCGAGCATATTGGCCAGCACCACCAGATTGTTTCTTATAAAGATAGTCAAATTCACATGGTTTAGTTAAGTCTCGCGGAAAGAAACTTTTGGCTTTCCAAGCATGACCGGACAAGCCTGATCTCTTTGTAATCAAACAAAGAAGTGACTTTGATAAGGTTAAAGGTTTCCCAGTGCCAAGGGTTGCTCTTTCAATTCCTAATTCTTTCTTTCGATCCCCTCTCTCAGAGTATACGGCTATACGCATGCGCGAAACGAGAGAGAACGAAACTGTTCCAAATGAGTGCGTCCTTTTCTAGATAGAATTACCCCCACTCCTCAAATTTCTGACAATGCGTACTCTAGTACTACTATCTCTATGCCCTAACCACAGTATATACAGTAGCGCAACTCCCGATTTTGTCACACAAAATGGAGTGCGCATGCGCGAAATAAGCAAGATGCCCAGTCGCGCCACCCAAACTTCTTTCTCACTTCTTCTTATCCGTTCTCTGTCAGGACCATTTAAATGGTTCCGTTTAAAGATCCTGTGATTAGGTGTGTGCTAGTGTGTGCTTAGAAAGCTGAAATTTGAAGGAAATTAGTATAATTGCCGTCTATTTGAGTTGTGTTAGTTTGAGAAACTCCGAAGCTAGTTTGTGACCGAAAAGTTTGTGGAAATAATATAGTGAAAAAGTGGAAAAAATTAAGTGAAACGGGGAACGATTACTAAGAGAATAGTTAATCTATACAACCATTGCATAAAAATTATTATCTTATTTAATTTAAAAAAAGTTATTAAATATTGTTTATAAATGTAATAATTACAGTAATTATTTTCTTAAACGTATAACATTAAATTATACTTTTTGTTGTTTATATTAATATCTTAAACCTGCCATATATGATGTTTGTTTTCCTGCCGGATTGCTTACGTCTCAGTTAGAAAATCTACGTTCCGTATGACGCAATTCTAATAATTTACAAAAACGCAAGCAATCTAACAGGAAAAAACGCATTGTATATATGTCGCAGACTTTAATTAAAATATTTTTACAGTATAATATTTATATTATGAGGCATTCCATTCCAGATCGGACGGACTTCTGAGTCGAGGTCTCAGATTTTTTTCAAATTTTACAGTATTAATCTATACTATGATAGGAGCCCAAAATAATTTTTTCAGATTTTTAAAGCCACTTTTCGAATTTTGGTGGTGTTTTGAAAAAAAATATTTTTTTAAATTGTATTTTTTAAAATTATTTTTTGTGCTGCTAATTATTAACCAAAAAATCTGAAAAAATTCATATAAGTTCTTCATTCGAGATTAGTTTTAAGATAAAATTTTGAAAAAAAAATCACGTCTAAAATCAAAAAAATAAATAATTTTTTTCCCAAAAAATTGATTTTTTTACAATTTGCCCAACAGCTAAAATTTTAAAAAAATTCACACATATTTTTGGAACCCTTAGACATATTCTCAGAAAATATGAAATTGGACTGCGCTAAATTCCCTAACTAATTTAATTTTTAATATAATTTAATTTTTAATTTTTAATTTCATTTAATTTTTTCTCTGGCCAAAATTTTTCTAAAATTTTTACTATACATCTTAAATAGGCTAATGAGAGTAAAATCGCTGTTAGTAATGCGAAATTATAAAAAAAATATATTTATTAACAATTAAAAAATATCATATATAAAACTACTATACGTTTCGGCTTACATCCGAGCCATCTTCAGTAGTAAATTCGCGAAAGAGCCATGGATAAGTAGGAAAGTGGTCACTCTCACCGTCAAACAATCAAATCCACATGGTTGGTAGGTCATGTACAATCGACTAGACGTAAATCGACAAATCCATGATTACAAGGTCAAATAGTATTACAAGAATAATTGACCATCATCAAATAAACAACAAATTAATATAAAAAATAGTCAAGCGATAAAAATCCAATGATAACATCGTGATGGTCAAGATTTAAATGTGATGTTTTTAATTTCATTTAATTTTTTCTCTGGCCAAAATTTTTCTAAAATTTTTACTATACGTTAAATAACTTTCTTTTTATGTTTTCTTGAAATAAAAATAATCATCAACATTTTTTCCTGAAAAATTAATTTTTCATTTAACATTTTTCATTTAAAATTGGTGGCAGCGGTGGGATAATCTGGTGAAATATCACCGAAGAATCGAAGGGAAATCCAAGAGAACCTGACGATCTTAGCCGCTAGAGGAAACGAGACAAGACCCGTGCAAACCGCGCAGTGGTAACGGGCCGGAGAAATAAAGAAATCTCCGATTACGATCTCTCAGCCAAGAGAAGAGACGTAAAAATATAACGAGCATACGTTATAACATGAGGTAATAAAAAGCTCAGTAAAAAGTGAGTAATCAAGTGAGTGACAACACCACGCAGAGGTCGACGCCCGGAGCTACCACGGTACCGAGGAAGGCTGCCAGGACCCGAGGCGTACGAAGACCAGCCACCCAACGACTTCGCATCGAGACTGTGTCAACAGAGGAGACAACACGACATCGACAGCTGACACGGACTGCCGACTCCGCAGAACTTCACATCCGAACAGCTGAGCGAGCCAAGCAGCGCAACAATGACGCGAGCGTTTCTCCTAATGTAAGTCGAATTCATGTAAAACGATACGACTGTGTATGTCTGACGCAAAAGACACACAGGAAACCGATTCGCGTAATCTTAGATTACCAATAAACACCGCCGAGCGAGCGAATAACGAACCGCCGTTAAATACAAATAATAACGCGCGCGATAATATAATCAGTAATTTAAATCAGTCGGTCGAAAACGACGTAGACTTACCCCCTAACGTGATAATAAATCGCGAATATCAGTTAGATTTAAACGGTTTTAACTCAATAAAACAAGACGCTACAAAACGCGATAAAAATATAACTGAAACAGACGAGACTACTCAAAACAGCCGACATGACGACGCGTACTCCACCCAGGGACAATACCCCTGAACGTTCACCAACAACAGGCGAAGATAACGCCCAAAATTTAATCAGCCCGCAAGATCTCGGTACTCCCGAAAATAGACGTGCTAGGAAAAGAGTCACTTTCCAGTCCGATGGCGATACCTGGAACGATGACGCCGGAGGTAGCCCTTTAGGCCACGCAAGCTTAAACGTAACGGAGATAGAACGTCTCCGAGAAACCACGAGCAGAACGCGAGTAACAAATAGATAGGACGAAGTCCTAGATCGTTTGATAGCAGCAATTGCCGGTTTACAAGATAGAATGGACCGAGTGGAATTTACTGACCGCGAACGAGAAAATGTTCGACAACCTGACAACGGGCAGGGATCACTAAACATATTCTACGGGCGAACACCAAATGACGTAAGAGAATTAACAGATCGACCAACGGGATATTTACGTTTAAAAGACACACGAAGTATAATACCCGTAATCGACGGATCTCAACGGGACAAGACGCAAGAATTCATAAGCGCTAGTACCTATGCTATGGAAAAAATTAATTATCCAGAACGATCTGCTTTACTAGAAGAAATATTAACTACTAAACTAAAAGGAAAACTCCTGCTGGAATTCCAAACAAGAAACGTCCGCGATTTCGAGCAACTGCGACGGGAAATCGAGAACAACTACTTAGGGAAACGTGGAACCTCATATCTACAATTAAAATTCAATACTTTAAAACAGAAATCGGGAGAGAATGCACACACGTACGGTCAACGCGTGGACCAACTAGCTATGAAATTATACGAAACGCTAATAGAAAAATGAACTTATACAAGCGAGCAAAAGCGAGCAATTCTCGACACAATTCAAGACCAAGCTTTATTAAATTTTGAACTAGGACTGCGCGAAGATATTAAAACGATAGTCCGATCGCAAAGATATACGAATCTGCAGGAGGCAATTAACGCCGCAAGCGCGGAAGAAAGAGTCAAAGGACCTTCCTCACGAACGCCATTTTACGACCGAAATAAAGACAGGCCAAATCAACATGAAAAAATAAAATGCGATAAATGCGGAAAGATAGGCCACATCGGTCAAAACTGTCGGACGAGCCGCTACGCGAACAAATTTTCCTTGCCTCGAGCTGAAAAGCCAGCAGGAATTAACACCGTCGAGAAATTTTGCACATACTGCAAAAAGGCGGGACATAATCGCGAAGAGAGCTGGACACTTAACGGGCGACCCGACAAAAATACCACGCGCGAAACGTGAAACGGATAGCAAAACAAAGCGAATAAACTCCGCCATAAAAGTAAGAAATCAAAGAAAGAGCAACAAAAATAGCGATAGCGAGGAAGCATCGTCTGATAGCAGCGAAAACGAAGATGAAGATAATACAAACGCGAAATCACCACGCACCATCGCCGGTTATCGCATTATTCATATAAAACGAGCACACTTAAAAAATACGTGTTTAAATTTAATTAGTCTACCTGCTCGAGAAGCCGAAAAGGGAAAAATAAGCTTTCTATACGATACAGGAGCAACTATATCAATAATAAAATTAAAAGCGCTACGAGATGAAACCGTCGTTCATGAAGATAAAATCAAATTGATCGGAATCAGTGGACATTCCATCGAAGCGATAGGAACGATAAATCTAACAATATATCTAAATAACGGTAAAATTAAACACCCGGTATACGTTAGAGACGATGTAGCAATAGAATACGAAGGAATCTTAGGAGCCGACTTTATTAAACGACACATTACTGGATGCGATTACAAAAAAATGCAAATTCGTATCAGAGATACCAAATTCAGACTTCACCTCTACAAGCAAATAAAGCAAGGACCACAAAGCGCTAACTATTAATCAAGTTATCGTAGATCGAAATATAGCCGGCGTAACACAAGCTAAAGAAACCGCGCCAGGGATTTTTATCGGAACTGTCATGCCGAACCCCGTGAACACATGTGCCCCGTGAGCAGTATAAACACTACGGAGGACGAAATAAATGTACAAATACAGAACATTAACCACGCGACAAAGAAAGGTAAAATTAAACCTCTGCGGGAAGAAAAAATCAAGAATCTCATACGAGACACCCATTCAAACCAAGAAGAAAAAAAAACATTATTAAACATACGCAAAAAATTTAGCGACGGAGAACGGACCATTGACTCATACGACAAGGATAGCGCAAGAAATAACAACGCGAGCCGACACCGCGAACGTAAACAGGCGACCGCATCGTCTCCCCGAGAGACACCGAAGAGAAGTAAATAAACAAATTCAAGAAATGTCGCGAAAGGAAGTGACGGAAAACGGAAATTTATCAGATCCGAGCAAATTAAAAGCCGCGAGTACACTTCCATTACCGAAGCGAGTAAAAAATTTTTCTAAAACCGCTAAGTCTTTAACTAAGTTAGCGAAAAAGGACGTAAAATTCGTGAGGACCACCGAACAGCAAGCAGCGTTCGAAACCTTGAAAAATAAATTAACAACCGCATCAGTACTAAGCTATCCGAATTTCGAGCAAGAATTTATTATCACGACGGACGCATCACATTACGATATTGGAGCCGTGCAGTCTAGAGGTACGGTAGGTCAGGATCGTCCGATCGCGTATGCTAGCCGCGTATTATCGCGAATGGAACAGAATTATAATACAACAAAGAAAGCCTTAAATTATATATAGAAAATTAAAATAATATTAAAATTAAAAAAGCCATATAAATAAAAAACGATTATAAAATAATTGTGATCCGGGAAACATATGTATAATAAAATTTAAAGAAATTCGTAGCCTCATTTCCTTTTCCCAAAGGGGAAGGGATGTCACGAAATCAAATAAGTATTACTTACGAAAAATTTACTGACACACACGTAAATCGCTTAAAAGTATATATAGAAAATTAAGAATAAAAATAATAAAATAATTCAACATGCGAAATAGAAATATATTTAGGAAACACCGAATATAATACAAATTGTAAAGTAGAAAAAACGATAATAAATAATACCCTATGGATACCGTTAAATAATCCACACTCTTGGTTATATACGACTGCGAAAACAGAAGAAATTTATATACAATGTAAAGACCACTGAAAAATAAAAAGAATGATTGAAAATACGGGTAAAATAACAGTAAGAAACGAATGTAAAGTAATCACACCTGACGCAACGTTACAGTCACCAAAGATGACACATGAGACGGTAATAGAGTCATTCTTACTAGAATATAATATATCCATAATAGAAGATAAAACAAATCTTAAAGTAAATTCAAATATAGATGAACAATTGAAACTAAAATACATTACTGAAAATCATTCAAAACTAGATGATCTCAAAATAAAATTAAAAGAAGAAAAAAATGAACTTGATAAAAACGAAAATATAAATTTTCAATTAGAACACTTTATTTACCCAATGGCAACAAGCGGATTTTCTGTACTACTAGTAATAATAATAGCAATAGCAATAGCATACATTATACGAAAGAAAAAACGGAGCAAATCAGAAAATAAATCATACGAAAGAAACGAGGAATTAGAAATGGAAAATGTAATATAATACCATATTCTAAAATGTTTAATTACTAAAAGTATGTTTCATATACTGTTTATTATAATAGTTGGAAACTTTTTCTTCGAATCAATTACATCATTAAAATGGTATTTCCAATTATATTTCAAAAAAATTAGACAAGAGGATAAAAATGTTAAATGAAAAATTAATTTTTCAGGAAAAAATGTTGATGATTATTTTTATTTCAAGAAAACATAAAAAGAAAGTTATTTGATGTATAGTAAAAATTTTAGAAAAATTTTGGCCAGAGAAAAAATTAAATGAAATTAAAAATTAAAAATTAAATTATATTAAAAATTAAATTAGTTAGGGAATTTAGCGCAGTCCAATTTCATATTTTCTGAGAATATGTCTAAGGGTTCCAAAAATATGTGTGAATTTTTTTAAAATTTTAGCTGTTGGGCAAATTGTAAAAAAATCAATTTTTTGGGAAAAAAATTATTTATTTTTTTGATTTTAGACGTGATTTTTTTTTCAAAATTTTATCTTAAAACTAATCTCGAATGAAGAACTTATATGAATTTTTTCAGATTTTTTGGTTAATAATTAGCAGCACAAAAAATAATTTTAAAAAATACAATTTAAAAAAATATTTTTTTTCAAAACACCACCAAAATTCGAAAAGTGGCTTTAAAAATCTGAAAAAATTATTTTGGGCTCCTATCATAGTATAGATTAATACTGTAAAATTTGAAAAAAATCTGAGACCTCGACCCAGAAGTCCGTCCGATCTGGTATGGAATGCCTCTTATACAATATTTACATAAGCTTATATTTTCTTATCTTTTTATTTTACAATGCATTACAATTATGGTCTATTTTTTAAAGTTTTTATTACATTTAGATTAATTTGATGTAGTACATACAAATCAGAGTCCTATGGCGAATTCGACATATTGCACTAGTGCGCACCAGTGCGCACTGAGTGCGAACTTTTTTGGTGCCACGCATTCGGAATGTGCGCACCGTATCAGTACGCTTAGACTGTCGTATTCGGTAAATGAAAGCTGACCTAGTGTAGTGCTGAATTTGTATTCGGACCAACCGAATGAACCGAACGTGCAAGAAATATTGCACTGACATTTTTATCAGTGCAGTTTGGTGTTCGGACAAATAAAACTAGTTAGGCAGCAAAAAATTACAAAATGGATAAAGAAAGACTATTATTTATTATAGATAAATTATTAGAAACAAGTAGTGGTAGTAGTGATGATGAAAATATGTTACGTTTAATAAAAGAAGAAAGGCCGAAAATTAATTAAAAATAAAAATATTAAATTATTATTATTATTTTATTATTATTGATTATTATTATTAATTAAAAATTAAATTATTAATTAAATTATTAATTAGTGTAGTTTTGCACTCGCACCGTATCAGGGCAGCATCGTGTCAGAGCAGCACCGTGTCAGGGCAGTACCGTGTCAGGGCAGCACTAGAATCGTGTTAGTGCATATGTATCGAATGTGCTACTAGATATCAGAGAAGCGCAACCGATGTTCGGCGTCCTGATTAGCTGACTGTCAGCAGTGTCAGCCAATCATGACATTCATTCAGTGGTATTAAAAATGGCTGACTAATAGACGATTGGTGGATTTCATATTTCGTCTGCAAACGACGCCATTTTTAGTAATTTTAACTTTTCTTAGTAATTTTGCGATACTGACTCAAGCCGGTTGCGCTTCTCTGATATCTAGGACTCTAATTTCCATTTGGTTTATATTTTGTTATTGTCAATCTGTTTATATATATATTTATTATTTCAATATCTTAATTATTATTTTTATGTACTTGACATTGTAATATGACGAAACTGTATCTGTTAAGCCTTGTGTCCACGATACTAGAAATCGGTCCAAGATCTCGGATGAAGGAAAAATTGACCAATTACATTGGTCATGTGATCAAATGGTTCAAATGCGATTTGTTAATTCTTTCTTCATCCGAGATCTTGGACCGATTTCTAACATCGTGGACACAAGACTTTACAATGAAATGATTTCACTCTCTCTGCGACACTGTACAATATAAGTCATATTTATCATACATCGGCAACACATGTAAGTTAAAATTACTTGTTTTACACAAAAATATTCTGTTTTACACATAATCAACTAACTACACATTACAAAATTTGTAGGACCGTTAGAATTCAAACAATGATTTAAATAAATGATTGACCTAATGACGGTTAAGCAAGATTAAGGTTGCTACAGTAATGTGTGAATTTTATTTATCACGTATGTAGTTTTCTTTAATCGCGCTTGACCGTCATTCGGCCTTTATTTAATCATTGTTTGAATACTAACGGTCCTACAAATATTGTAATTTTAGAATCAACGTGCCTGAAAAAATACGTTATTAATTACTTAAAATAACGGAAGCATTGTGAAGAATATCACCACGTCGATCAGCCTATAGAGGTCTATAGTTACGCTTGCTTTTCTCGCAAGTGCTAAGATACACAAGTATCCGTTTATATAGAACTTCTTTAATATCTCCCCCAGGCGTCTAAGGTAGGTTTCCATTACAATACCTTACTGATGAGTCTAATAGTGGAAACTGGGACGAAACGCCAACTTGTGATATTCTTCGCAATCTTATTTTTCATAAAATTTGATTTATTATTAATTTAATTTACATTAATTAATAACAAATCGTTAAATTTTAATATATGTCTTTCAACATATTATTAAGATCCAATAAAATGCTGTAAAGCATCAAATATTAGTTAGATTGCGTGTCAATTTAACTAGTGATATTACTACGGTAGTTGTTTAGAAGTTGCGTTTGTAAAAAGTCTGAAAATATTTCGGCGCGCGATTAAAGGAAACTACATACGTGGTAAATAAAATTCACACATTACTGTAGCAACCTAAATCTTGCTTGACCGTCATTAGGCCTTTATTTAAATCATTGTTTAACTACACATTTTTATTCGTATAGTAAATCGACTAATTTAATGGATCGCCTTTTTTATTTTTTAAATTTCTATGTGATCAAATCTTAATTGTTATGTGAGTGTTAAGCGGGGAGCACAGACTTTTGCATAACGCACAAAGCATATGCATAAGGAATTTTATTGGCCCATTTTTTTTATGCATGAGTCAATGGACCAATCAAATTCATTACGTATATGGTTTATGCGTTTATGCAAAAGTGTGTGTTTCTAGCCTTAGGGTTGATTTATACTTGCCGTAATCTGTTAACTTATGCCGTAATCTGTAAAAATTGACCAATCACAGTCGAATGAGAGGGGAATAATCGATTATAATTGGTCAATTTTTACAAATTACGGCATAAGTTAACAGATTACGGCCAGTATAATCCAACCCTTACATATACATTTTTTACTTCTATTATATTTTTGTGTTATTGATCCATGTCTTTTTTATAATAACGAACCGAATTATTTTTAGTAAATTTACCACTTTAATGAACAAGATTTGACTACTTGATGGACATTACTAATTTAACTATATACTATTTTAAGAACAAAGCGTTTGCGTTATATCTAAAATTTGTCTAGCTTTATCAACATTGGGCGCATTCAGCAGAAAAGAGCGCTACTAGAGCGCTCAAAGTTGTTGATGTATTCTTCTAGATCATCCAATCAGAATTTTAAATCTGGAAGAATATACCAATAACAGCGAGCGCTCTAGTAGCGCTCTTTTCTGCTGAATGCGCCCATTGAAAAGGACCTTAATCATAAATATGTACTTATTGTTTTTTAATAATCGAATACACATCAATATCCAGTGTCGGCTCTTATTGGCCTGGTTTACATCGTGCACTTGATACGCGTACTAACTGGTTACTTTCTATTAAATTATCTTAATTTCAACGATATATGTAAATGTATACACAATAAACGTATTTAGTTAAACATTTTGATGCGTATTGTATCAATTTTATACATCATTCTTTAAATACATTGCTGAAATTAAGATAATTTAATAGAAAGTAACTAGTTAGTACGCGTATCAAGTGCACGATGTAAACCAGGCCATTGGCATTTCTTACTTTGTATTTTGATTCAATTATTATATTAAAATAAAACCATTGCATAAACATTTTTTCAGAAATAGTGCTACGCAGTCGAAAATATTGTGTTCTGTATAAATTTGAAAGGATGCGTGGAACGAAGACCTAAGTTTATTTTGAGTTGGTCCCCAAGTGAGTCGATTGTTACATATTTTAGGGGACGCAAAATCGACTTAGATCCTTATATAACTCCTTACAACTCTTCACAGCTTTTTCATATTCCTAATCATTAGGCGGTGTTCTTCTTCAGTAGCTTTCTTGCAGCTGTCTTTTGCAGTTGTCTCTATTAATTCTCTTACTACTTTTTTGTATCGCTTATACAGATCATTTGAAATACCTGGGATATCCATACAGGCTAATAATTTTTTTAATCCAGTGTAACCAACGCCACTGTGTATAGCACCTACAAAAAAAGCATTATAATTATATAGTATATATTATAATTGTATTATCATCATTGAATAATATTATTGAATTTAAAACTTACCCAATACAAGTGATAAGTTGCTTTCTGCATACTTGTGGCCATTATACATTTCAGTCTTCCCTGTGCTAACTATAGTTTGTATCTTACATTCTTCGCAAGCAATTGTTAGAATTGAGTGAAGGCCTAAACGTCTTTCAGTTACTATATTTTGTAAACTGAGAACCCTCGTGCATTTGCAACATTTCAAATTTTTTGCAAGCACTTGCATATCAACGAAACGATAACCCGTACAAATATTGTCGTTTTCGACGGCTTGTGTCATGCACATTTTTTCAGCTTTCACTTTTCTAGCTGTAAGTAAAATTTTTGCACGTGTTAACTCACTGTCTAATTTTTTTTTTTTCACGAATCTGCCATTCGATTTGCGACTTTGATGAGACATTGTGTACGCGTTGGTCGTCCTCTAACCTCACTAACGCACGTCTCCTGACGCTACGTAGCTCCTGTTATAGTTGTCAGTCTAGTCTCTCTTTCACTCCTATCCGCAACGTTGACAGTCTTCGCTTTTCTCAACGCAGCTAGTGTACGACTCAGTGTTGCCAACTTAGCTATTTTCTGGCTAGATCTAGTTATTTTTTTTTCGATCTAGTTCGCAAATATTGACTTTTGCTATTCGCTATTTTTCTGGATATTTCTGGATATGCACATGCTTTATGCGTAAGGGTCTGCGCACAATAGGAGAAATATTAGGAACAGATATTAAATGTAAGAATTTTAACCTATCAGAACTGTGTACTGTGGAATGTGCGCTTTCTAACAGGTTAAAATTATTATATTTAATATCTGTTCCTAATATTTTTCCTATTGTGCGTAGACCCTTATGCAAAAGTCTGTGCTCCCCGCTTAAAGCGGGGAGCACAGACTTTTGCATAACGCATAAACCATATACATACAGAATTTGATTGGTCCATTGACTCATGCATAAGAAAATGGACCAATGAAATTCCTTATGCACATGCTTTATGCATTATGCAAAAGTGCGTATTGGGTCTCTAACCCTACGATACATTTGATCACATTTGATCAATGACGCAATATCCGGTCGTATCGTATTAC
>NW_017275554.1:31608-46074 GCF_001594065.2 Cyphomyrmex costatus | reverse complement strand
ACCTAACTCGCCTGAAATGAAGATCAATCGTAGATCGATCTACGACTATGAATACGGGCCATATAGTACTATTATTTAAATTCCTCTAAATTAAAAAGTAAAACCCATGTGGTACTATCTTTACCTTCATGCAATGAAACCTAAGTATATGCCTTTGTATTCTTACTGAAAGATCCTCCTATTCTAAACCAAGTGATTTAATTCTTCTTTAAAAAAATTATATCACAATTAATTTAAAAACAATTCAAACACATTTATTCCTTCAACCAAAGTTGTAGTAATTCATACTTACTTCAATACATTACTATACCGCAAAATTGTATTACTTTATTCGTTTCAAGTGTTACCGCAATAGAGAAGTACAAAAAGAACACTACAAAAAGAAAAAAATGTATTCAAATAGAAAAATTTTTTATGTAAAACACTTCTCGCTGCTAGAGCGAATAAGAAAAACAATGAAAACTATCTAAAAGCTATAATAATTAATACAAATATATGTAAAGGTAATGATAATTTAAAAATAATAATAAACATATTCTAAATGCTACATTTAATAAATATACAGCTTACTTTTCTTTTTTTTATCTATTTCACTCGCATATACTGTACGCGAATATACATACAGACTGCATACTTTAACTCTCGTAGTTTCTAATCTCTTTTATACAAAATGTTACACCCATATAATAATTTTATTATGACGTTATTATATTGGGATTGAGATAGAATTCACTCGAACATACATATACACGAATATATACACACTAAATACTTTCATCCTCGTGAAAATGTTTCTTATATTTATTATTAAATTTTATTACATCGAGATCGAGACCTAGCAGCGTGAAGTGTTTTTACATAAAAAATTTTTCTATTTAAATAAATTTTTTTCATTTTGTACTGTTACTTCTCTAATCTTTTGCGGTAACACTTGAAACGAATAAAGTAATACAATTTTGCGGTATAGTAATGTATTGAAGTAAGTATGAATTACTACAACTTTGGTTGAAGGAATAAATGTGTTTGAATTGTTTTTAAATTAATTGTGATATAATTTTTTTAAAGAAGAATTAAATCACTTGGTTTGGAATAGGAATATCTTTCAATAAGAATACAAAGACATATACTTAGGTTTTATTGTATGAAGATAAAAATAGTACCACATGGGTTTTACTTTTTAATTTAGTAGAATTTAAATAATAGTACTATATGTAGTATAAAATTCCTCATTTTTGGACAACTCGTGAAGCGCTCGCGAGACTGTAACGGCGAACTCTAGGTAAGATAGATGGCAGGAAAAAGGCATCGCGCGCGCCGGCAGGTAGTGTGGGGGATAGACGAAGGAGCACGAGGAGGAACGAGGACTTACGAATTAGATTCGACATGGTCGCGTCAGGAGATGTGAATTATTCTTTGGTGTGATAAGCAATAAGATCTGGTTATACTGCGCGCGATCTGAAACTATTAATTATATCCTACATATTTTTGGGGGCTCGTCCGGGATATAGCCAAAAAGTTCGTGGCAGCTATAACGACGACGGAAGAAGGAGATTACACTCGGAAGACGACGCACGCACGTGTTTGGCCGTGAAAAGATAACCACGATGGAAAACAGTGGAAACGCAAGTAGCTCAGTTGAGATAGACGCAATAATAGCGGGTAAGACGATCACGCAGCTGAAAGAAGAATTAAAGAAGAGAAAGCTCAAAACGACGGGCATAAAGAATGAGCTCGTGGGCAGGCTAATGGCGGTTCTACAACTCGAACGCGAGCATGGCGATCCGGGGAACAATGACGACGACGAAGGAACCGGAAATCGTGAAAATGCTCGTAAAAGGGAAAGTGATAACGACGACGATGACGATAGTAATGCCAAATCGAACGACGACGACGACGAAGAAGACGAACGAAGGAAGGCAAACAGACGAAAGAAGCCGAACTACGACGACGTCGAAGAAGACGAACGAAGGAAGGCAGACAGGCGAAAGAAGCATAGCAATGTATTACTGTTCCGAGACGTCGAAGGATCTTTAGAGACGTTCAGCGGAGACGATAAAGTTAGCATCGATAGATGGATAATCGATTTTGAAGAAATGGCCGAGCTCTGTGATTGGTCAGATATACAAAAGGTGGCGTACGCGAGACGCTTATTGCGAGGGTCCGCGAAGTTATTCGTTAACTATGAAAAGTGCACGAGAACGTGGAAAAGGTTACGAAAAGCTCTTAAAGAAGAATTAGCCGCAATTGTGGATAGCCACGCTTTCATCGAGAGCTTTCTCAGTGTAAGAAGGCGGCTAATGAATCGTCACAAAAGTACATTTATAAGATGTTCGAAATCGCAGCACAAGCAGACGTCGATACATGTTCTGTAATCCAATATATAATCGATGGCATTCAAGACGATGCAGTAAACAAAACGATCCTGTACGGAGCTAAAACGATACGAGAATTGAAAGAGCGATTTGTACAGTACGAAGCTATGAAGAAAGATGGAAAAGCCAAGTCGAAGCAAACGACGAAGACGGACGAGAAGAAGAAGGCGCAGCACGAAGAACATACTTTAAAAGATAGCAAGAAGTGTTTCAAGTGTGGCAGCAGAGATCATCTATTTAAAGAGTGCCCTATGAAGAATCAAGGTACAAAGTGTTTTAAGTGCAACCAGTTCGGACACATTGCGAAACTATGTAAAGTACAGTCAGATACTCTTAATGAAACGGCGTGTGTAAATTCAGATAATCGGTACCAAAAACAATCGAAGCGCGTAGAAGTGGCGAATCAGCAATTTATGGCACAGGTAGTGATTTAAGTTTAATGAATCAGGCTGGTTACAATAAAATAGGCTCTCCGGCGTTAAGCGGTAAAGTGCAATTTGATAGCGTAGGCGCGTCTAATAATAGTTCATACGGATCTTTTAAGGCAGATGTTATTATTGATGGCGAAACTTATACAATTACTTTCCATGTGCTCGATAATAAAATAATGAAACACGAGATCCTGATCGGTGCCGATTTTTTAAATCTGGTAGAGTTACACGCGATAAAAGATGAAATCAGTATTCGCAAAGTTCCCGAAAAACTAGACGTTACAGATGATACAAGCTTACCTGAAGTTTTGAAGATAGATACAGCCGAAAGAGTAGATCCATTCGATTTTTCTTCCATTCCAGACGAAAATACTCGTAAACAGATCGAATTAATTGCCAGAAGTTACGAACTGAAGAAAACACATGAAGTCAGTGTCAAAATGACGTTAGTTCTGACAGACGATGTTCCTATATATCAAAGACCGCGACGACTATCCCAATCAGAAAAGAAAGAAGTAGACGTTCAACTAAAAGAGTGGCTAGGCGACGGTATAATACGACCCTCTATTTCTGAATATACTAGTCCTATTGTATTAGTTAAGAAGAAGAATGGCGAGACAAGAATATGTATTGATTTTCGTAAATTGAATAAGAAGATAATTAAAGATAGGTATTCGTTACCTTTAATCGAGGATCAATTAGATCGATTACTGAATGCTCAAATATTTAGTATGCTTGACTTACGAAATGGATTTTTTCATGTTGAAATATCAGAAGATAGCCGTAAATACACGTCTTTCATAGTACCGAACGGTCAATATAAATTTGTTAAAATGCCTTTCGGGTTATGCAATTCTCCCGCGGTATTCCAAAAATTTATTAATGCTGTATTCAAAGATTTGATTTCAGAAGGAGTCGTTTTAACCTACATGGACGACTTGATTATCCCATCGCAAAATATCGAAGAAATTATTGACAATTTAAAACGCGTACTCGGAGTTGCCAGTCGTGCCGGGTTACAGATCAACTGGCGTAAATGCCAATTCTTTCAAACGCAGATTGAGTATCTCGGGCACGTTATCGAAAACGGAACGGTGCGACCATCGGAATATAAGACGAACGCTGTTACAAAATTTCCAACGCCGAAAAGTATTAAAGACGTTCAGAGTTTTTTAGGACTTACTGGTTACTTCCGTAAGTTTGTTCTGTCATATTCTATGATTGCGCGACCATTGACCAAACTGTAAAAAGCCGACGCTAAATTCCAATTTGATATAGAAGAGGAAGCGGCGTTTAATAATATAAAACGTATACTCAGTAGTAAACCAGTTTTAAAGCTTTATAAACCCGGAGCTGAAACCGAGTTGCATACCGACGCCTCTAAATTTGGTTACGGTGCAATACTATTACAAAAAAGTAGTTCAGATAGTGCTTTCCATCCGGTGTACTACGCTAGCGGTCGAACGACACCAGCTGAAGAAAGATACACAAGCTACGAATTAGAAGTCCTAGCAATAGTTAGATCATTAAAGAAGTTCCGAGTATATTTATTAGGCATACCCTTCAGAATTGTCACCGATTGCCAGACATTCACTATGACTATGAACAAGAAAGACTTATGTGTGCGTGTCGCTCGATGGGCTCTTGCCCTTGAAGAATTCAATTACGAAATCCAGCATAGGCCGGGTAAAAGTATGCTACATGTTGATGCTCTAAACAGAAATCCTCTTCCCGAAACGCTTCTGATTAACGAGAACGACGATAGTCTGTTCGCAAGATTTAGAAAAGCACAAGGTGCTGACCAGGATCTACAGAAATTAATTAAATTAGCCGAGTTAGGTAAAGCCGATAATTACGTTGTAAAGAATAGTTTACTGTATCACGATGTTAACGATAATTTACTACTAGTCGTACCAAAGGCTATGCAAACGCAAACAGTGCGGCAAGCGCACGAGCAAGGCCACTTCGGCATTAATAAGACTGAAATCCTAGTTCGTAGAGATTATTGGTTTAAGATTATGCGTTCTAAGATAGAAAAAATAATTACAAACTGCATCGATTGTATACTCGCCGAACGAAAGCATGGTAAGCAGGAAGGTTTTTTAAACGCGATCGATAAAGGTGACGTTCCGTTAGATACTTACCATATTGACCACTTAGGGCCATTGCCAAGTACAAAAAAGAGTTATCGCCATATTTTCCTTGTTATTGATGCGTTTTCTAAATTTGTGTGGCTGTACCCTACCAAGTCGTCTGATGTATTAGAAGTGATTGATCGTCTAAGTAAGCAATCTGTTGTCTTCGGAAATCCACGGCGAATAATTTCTGATCGCGGCACAGCGTTCACATCTCATGCGTTCGAAGAATATTGTCAAGACGAAAAGATACAGCACTTACTTATAGCCACCGGATTACCCCGAGGTAATGGTCAGATAGAAAGAATAAATCGCACGCTGATACCCCTTTTAACCAAGCTATCATCTCCGAAGAGTGAAGAATGGTTCAAATTCGTGAGTCTGGCTCAAAAATATTTGAATGCCACTCCTAGCCGAAGTACCGGCAGGACTCCTTTCCAGCTGATGTTTGGTACAGACATGCGTATCAAGAATAACGTGCAAGTGAGAGAACTAATAGAAGACGAATGGATTCGCATCTTCAACGAAGAACGTGACGATCTGAGGACGGGTGCCAGAGAAAAGATTGCTAAGATTCAAGACGAGAACCGGAGGACTTTCAACAAAAAACGAAAGGAACCTAGGAAATACGTCGACGGTGACATGGTCGCAATTAAACGAACCCAGAGTGGACTTGGACTCAAATTTCGATCCAAATTTTTAGGACCATATCAGGTGGTCCATACAATGCGTAACGACCGATACGTTGTTGAGAAAATAGGCGATCAAGAGGGACCTCAAAGAACATCTACAGCAGCCGACTTCATGAAGCCCTGGTTACCTCACTCGACTACAGACTCCGAGGAGGAATAAAGCCAACACCTGAGGATAGATGTTAAAGCAGGACGGCCGAAGATGTAGTATAAAATTCCTCATTTTTGGACAACTCGTGAAGCGCTCGCGAGACTGTAACGGCGAACTCTAGGTAAGATAGATGGCAGGAAAAAGGCATCGCGCGCGCCGGCAGGTAGTGTGGGGGATAGACGAAGGAGCACGAGGAGGAACGAGGACTTACGAATTAGATTCGACATGGTCGCGTCAGGAGATGTGAATTATTCTTTGGTGTGATAAGCAATAAGATCTGGTTATACTGCGCGCGATCTGAAACTATTAATTATATCCTACATATATGGGTTCTTAAAGATTAAAGATACCACTTGTGTTTTACTTTTTAATTTGGTAGAATTTAACTTGGCGCCGACTGTTGATATCAAATCTTGTATACAAATGATAAATGTCATTAAAATTAAATAAGTAATAAGGTAGACTAACTTGGCGCCGACTATTGATATCAAATCTTTTATACAAATGATACATGTCATTGATTTAAGTAAATAATAAGGATAATATCAGGTAGGTTTCTAAAGATTAGAATTTAACTTGGCGCCGACTATTGATATCAAATCTTTTATACAAATGATACATGTCATTAGATTTAAGTAAATAAGGATAATATCACGTAGGTTTTTAAAGATGGTTCTACTAAACAGCAAATGTGATTGGTCAGCTTCTCAGTCGATTAAGTAATTGACGTTGGTGAAACTGGCCCAAATGGTTTTTTGACCAGCAGCACCCACTGTTAGCGCCTTTTTCTACCTTTTTTTTAAAAAGGTAAGTTTATATACACATACAAATGAACATGTCATTAGAATTAAATAAGTGTATCAGAATGGTACCTCTTAGTACATATTACCATGAAAATTGACTCAGATATTATTGAAGGCGCCAGTTCAAAGTAAACATAAGGATAGTACATCTTGGGTTTTTAAAGATAGAATTTAACTTGGCGTACAAATGATACGTGTCATTAGATTTAAGAAAATAGTAAGATAAAAAAACAATAGTACCCTTCTCTTCTTCTTCAGTAATACCCATCAGTTCCGAACTTTCTGATTTGACTAACAAGGGAATACAACCAAATGAATCTCTTCGATTTAAATGAGCTTTTAGTATGCTGTTGTATAGACAAAAATAAGAGACACGTATTTTTTTATACGTGCGGAGTCGCATGTTAAGGGGGTGAAATCCTCCCTTGAAGAAAATCGGTTTTTTTCTTTCGAAGCGAATATCTTCGAAACTAAAAGATAGAAAATAAGAAAAAAATTCGAAAATAAGGGATAGAAAACATTTTCTAGAATAAAAATTGAATGGTTGCAAGAGTACTTTACAACTATAATAAAAAAATTTTTTTTACATTTATTTATTATATATCCCCCCCCTCCACTCTAATATTCATAAATTTTTTAATTTTTTATATGACAAAAATTAAAGAGAATTTTACGCTGAAAACAACGATGTGTATTTAAATCACGTTCCGAAAATCCATTTTTTAGATATGAACAAAAACGTCTCTTTATATGCGCTCCATACGTATTCGTACCGCGTTGGGAGCACAAGATACCGTTCAATGAATACAGTCCAGTACGCATTATTATCGTAATAGCTATTATTATATGAGCTTTTTACAATAATGTTATAATAATTATAATAATAATAATAATAATAATAATAACAACAGTAATAGTAACAGTGACCTTGTTCAGCTTCCGAAACCAGTTAAATATTTTTGATAATATATACAAAAATGTACTTCGGTCAATTAAAATCAAAGTGTGAATAAAGAAATTGATATCTTTGTAAATATTTCATTTTTCATTTGGTAATTATTTAGAATAGGGGAGGCAGTACCGATGACCTTGATCTTGACATATGTTATCAAGGTCATAACCCTAAGTAACCTCCAACAGATTTTAGCCGTCGCTCGTCCTTCGTTAAAATGTTATAAACAAAAATGTTTTAAGATTAATAATTTTGAAAATAACATTTATTTGAAATTTGTAATAAACTTAATTACTATTTTGTTCAGTAATGTCATTAATTGGATGGAAATAAGCCATAATTTCAAAAAACTTATCAATTCTATCATATTTTCGTTTAAAAATAAATTCAACCAAATAATGTGTGTAATGATATTACAAAGCGACTCTCATCCCACCTCTTCCTCTATGAAGGAGCTCGCAACCATGTCACTGTAAAGTGAATGCCTAAATGCAGTAGGTTCCGCCCCCCTACGGGGGGGCACCACTGTTGTTAAAAATAACCTAACTCAACCCATTTAGTGGTGTGAAGTAGCTCTTGCTTCGCGTTAATACACATGTCTGTACTATTGAACGTGGGTTTCGACTTTCTACGCGAAGTAAGAACTATCTCACACCACTAAACGGGTTGGGTTAGGTTATTTTTAACAGTAGTGGAGCCCCCCCGCAGGGGGGCGGAACCTACTGTATCTACGCATGTTATTTCTTTTAATTAAAATGAGAAGTCAAAATATATTCAAATGAATACGTTTAATTAACATTTCTATTATATCCTTTTCTAGGGCGGAGAAAGTGGGCTGAGAGTTGTGTTTCGCGTGAAAGTTGTACATCTCTTAAGCAGTGGGACGTGTGGAATAGCACATAATATCATATATACATTGTATATAGCAGAAATAAAAGGTTAATTTTAAAACTTTTTTTTGTTCATAACTTTTTAACGAAGGACGAGCGACAGCTAAAACCTGTTGGAGGTTACTCAGCGTCATAACCTTCTCTAGCGATCTGGAAGGCCTTGTCATGGCGCTAGGGCTCACCCTGGGCCCCTTTCGAGGGAACCAGGGTGCCAACATCCCAGTGTACGGAGTCCCCCGTTAAATAGGGGGACTCTGTACAGGGGTCCGGTACCCCAAGAGTATCTAGTAACAGCGGAATGACGCCTTCGGGCCGACCGTGGGGAAAGATACCTGGGCGGTCCGTCAGCGTACGGCGGACTTAACCAATGTGCCGGTAGGAGAAGGCGACTCCGACTTCAAACGCCCGGTGGCCAGGCGTCGATAGGGGGATAGTGATTTCCTCCCCTGGAGGGCGGTTCTCGTGGGCCGCGACTCCGCCATCCTCTGGAGCCCTCGCCCGTCCCGTCGGGGACGGGGTGGTCTCTGGGGTATTGGGGAGTCAAGATCCGCGACGGGGGTGCTCCTCCAGGCGCGCCGGGACCCGACGGGATCCTGCGCGCCTGGGCCGTCGCCATGGGGGTGCTGGGGCGGAGGCTGAGGGAATACTTCAGCCTCTGCCTCAGTCAGGGCCGCTTCCCCAGGGAATGGAAGACGGCGCACCTGGTCCTCCTGAGGAAGGAGGGCCAGCCCGCGGGGAGCCCATCGGCTTACAGGCCGTTATGCTTGCTGGACGATGTGGTCAAGCTGTACGAGCGCGTTATAGCTGGCCGCGTTGTCCAGCATCTGTCGCGGACTGGCCCGGACTTGTCGCCGGGCCAGTACGGCTTCCGCGAGGGACTGTCGACCGATGACGCGGTGCGTCAGGTGCGGGCCCTCGTGGAGGCAGTGGTAGTTGAGGGGGGTGTGGCGTTGGCTGTGTCCTTGGACATAGTCAACGCCTTCAACACCTTCCCTTGGGGTGTGGTGGTGCGCGCGCTCGAGGAGCATCGTGTGCCGCCGTACCTCACTGCGGTGATAGCGGACTACTTCCGCGACAGGGCACTGGAGTTCACCGTGAAGGGTGGACTCTGATGCAGCAGGGAGATGTCGTGCGGTGTTCCGCAGGGGTCGGTCCTGGGACCACTCTTGTGGAACATAGGGTACGACACCGTTCTCCGCGGGGCGCTGCCTTTCGACTGCCACCTCGTGCGGACGATACGTTGGTGGTCGGGGGCGAGGATTGGGAAGCGGTCCGGAGAAAGGCCGACCTCACACTGGCCGGGGTGGTCCGGGCCATCAGGGTGCTCGGGTTGGAGGTGGCTCCTCAGAAGACGGAGGCGTTGTTCTTCCACGATGGGTCTCTGGGGAAGCCGCCTCCTGCCCGAATCAGAGTGGGGGACGCGACCGTGGAGGTTGGTACCGAGATAAAGTATCTCGGCCTCATCCTTGACGGTCGCTGGGGCTTCGTCGAGCACTTTGCTCGACTTAGCCCCAAGTGGGAACGTCAGCCGGACGCACGGCTCATGCCCAACCTGGGCGGCCCGAATCCAGCGGTGCGGAAGCTTTATGTGCACGCCGTCCTGTCGGGGCTCCTGTATGGGGCCCCCGTGTGAACTGACGTCGCACTGCGCAACCGCCGCATTGTGATGATAATGCACAGGGTGCAAAGGCGGCTGTGCGTGCGCGTCGACCGGGGATACAGGACAGTGTCGTTCGCGGCCGCCACGTTGTTGGCGGGGCTTCCGCCCGCAGAACTCCTCGCTGGAGGCCGGGCCGAGATGTACCGCATGAGAGCTGCAGCTCGGCTCGAGCGCGTGCCTATGACCATGCGCGTGCTCTCAATGTGGAGGTCGTCGATCAGGGAGGGGGTCTTCGAAAAGTGGACTCTTAGTCTACGCGAGGACCCCGTTCTATCGACGAAACGGGTCGTCCAGTCGGTTGGCCCACTCGCAATGGAGTGGGCCGATCGAAAGTGAGGCCGCCTGACATACAGGTTGACACAGGTATTCACCAGACACGGATGATTCGGTGAGTACCTGTGTCGCATAGGGAAAGTTCCGGACCCCCGGTGTTGGCATTGCAAGGCGGCCGAGGACACCGCGCAGCACACGCTGGAACATTGCCCAGCGTGGAGCGTGCAGCGCGGTGGCCTCCGTGACGGGATCGGTAACGATCTGTCGCTCTCCAGTGTGGTCAAGGCCATGTGAAATGGGGCTCGGTCTCCTTCTTCTGCGAGCGTGTGATGCTCGCGAAGAAGGAGGCTGAGCGCCTGCGGGAGGGGATCATTCCCTGCCCGCGGGCACCAAGTGTGGCCCCTCTCGAGGGGGACCCCGACCCGACTATGGTTCGGCGGCGCCCCCCTCGGAGGGGATGTAGAAATAGGCATGGAGGCGGGAGGGGGCGCGAAAACGGGCCCCCTCCCCCAGACGGTAGAGGACGTGGAGGTGGGAGGGGGCGCGAAAACGGGCCCCCTACCCCTCCAATAGTGGTGCCGCCGTTGGCGGGGGGACGTCTGGCAACGGGCCTCCCCCCTCCGACCGCGGAGTGGGAAGAGGTAGTAGGAGGGGAGCCGGGAGTCGCGTAGCCGGTAAGGGCCGGTGACACAGCGCCGAGGGGCCCGCCTCGTAGAGAGGTGGGCCCCGCTGGCGGTGCGACTCTCGGATCCGAGTGGAGGGGTGGGAACCCCGTCTCCGATAGAACTCCCCAATGGAGGTTCGGGCGAGGGGTTGGTGTCCCCCCTCGTCCGACGGAGGGTCTGGGGTGTTTCTCGTTGGAGAGAAACACCCCAGTATAGGTCGTGACGGCGTCAGCCGTCGGGTCGGGGGGCGTCCTGGAAGTGTGCTTAATTGTGTTCCCAGGGCGTCCCCTATAACGACGAGAGGAAGGATACTGGCAGGAGTTTTAGTTGGTAGTCCCCGTTAAATAGGGGTTAGTCCAACATAACCCAACCGGGATTCCCGTCCTGGTTGTGTATGCGTAAATGCATTTCTCCTGCCTTACCAAAAAAAAAGAGTCATGACCTTGATAACATATGTCAAGGTCAAGGTCATCGGTGCTGCCTCCCCTATTCTAAATAATTACTTTATTATTATTATTATTATTATTACCATCATTATTATTATTATAACATCATTGTAAAAAGCTCTTATAATAACTAGTACGATAATGATGCGTATTGGACTGTATTCATTGAACGGTATCTTGTGCTACCAACGCGGTACGAATACGTATGGAGCGCACATAAAGAAACATTTTCGTTCATATCTAAAAAATGGATTTTCGGAACGTGATTTAAATACACATCGTTGTTTTCAGCGTAAAATTCTCTTTAATTTTCGTCATATAAAGAATTAAAAAATTTATGAAAATTAGAGTGGAGGGTGGGGGTATACAATAAATATATGTAAAAAAAATTTCATTATTACAGTTGTAAAGTACTCTTGCAACCATTCAATTTTTATACCAGAAATTTTTTTCTATTTTTTATAGTTTTGAAGATATTCGCTTCGAAAAATAAACCGATTTTATTCAAGGGAGGATTTCACCCCCTTAACATGCGACTCCGCACGTATAAAAAAATACGTGTCTCTTATTTTTGTCTATAGAACAACATACTAAAAGCTCATTTAAATCGGAGAGATCCACTTGGTTATGTTCCTTTGTAAGTCTAACTGGAACATGTACTTGAATACCTCATTATGTATGCCAAGGTTTTTCATATACATATTAATTTCTATTTCATTATCTTTCAGTAATAAAATGTATTACGTTAAAATAGACAATTTGGTATAAGAATTCTATTAAAATTAACACGGATCTTTTGTGATTTATTTTTGAAATATAAAAAATTATTATTTTGATCTCTGACCTGGAACACTATATCTGATTCCAGATTGTGGAGCACATAAGAATTCTTTTTAAATTAATACTCATCATTTGAAATTCATTTTTGAAATATAAAAAGCTGTTATTTCGATCTTTCACCTAGAACACTATATTTGACTCAAGATTTTGAAGCACATATGTGTGAGTTACAGTTTTCAATCAAGTGTATCTTCATAAAGTATACATTTTCAAAATATTATTCTAATTCATATTTAATATTGTGAGGAACGATTGTTCTGTTAATCAATTTCGTAATAACATTATACCAAAACACTTACTACGTTCATTAGTGTATTTGATTATGTATATGTAAAAGATTTTGACATTGGAATTAATACATATTCACTTTCATTGCACTATGTTTCAATAATAGAATATGTACTTTATTATGTTAAAATATTTTGGAGAACGTCAATGTAGACGTACTGGAAAAGCACCGTTCGGATACTATCACCAAGAAAGAGAAATCATAATAAAGTTCTTAATACTGAACATTAGAAAGAAACATACAATAATGAACTTGAAGTCATATCACAGGTATAACACACTACATATAATTAACTTTATAATAAACGCACATAAAGATGAACATATATTCTTTTTTTACGCTTCTTTCTAATGTTTAGTATTAAGAAATTATTACGATTTCTCTTTCTTGGTAATGGTGTATGAACGGTATCTTTCCAGTATATCTACATAGACGTTCTCTAAAATATTTTAACATAATACATTTCATTATTAAAATAATGCAATGAAAGTGAATATGTATTTATTCCAATGTCAAAATATTACATACATATAATCAACTATGCTAATAAACGTAATAAATTCTTTTGGTATAATCAGAAAAATCCTTTCTCACGATATTAATTATTAATTAGAATAATAATTTGTAAACGTACACTTATGAAGGTATACGTGATTTAAAACTGGTTAACTTACACTCTAAAATCTTGAACTAGGCGAGAGATCAAACTATAACAGTTTTTTATATTTAAAAAATAAAACACGAAAGATCAGTATTAATTTTAAAAGAATTCTTATGTCAAATTGTCTTAACGTAATACATTTTATTATTGGAAGATAATGAAATACCATGAAAAATGACTCATATATTATAGAAGGTGCCAAGTTCATCAAAGTAAACATACACCAACAGTTGCGAACTTTACGTCTGACTTGAATACCTCATTATGTATGCTAAGGTTTTTTACCATTTCATTATCTTCCAATAATAAAGATGTATTACGTTAAAGTAAACAATATGGTAAAACAATTTAATAAGAATTCTTTGAAATTAATATTGATCTTTTGTGATTCATTTTTAAAATATAAAAAACTGTTATTTTGATCACATAGAACACTATATTTGATTCAAGATTTTGGAGTTCATAAGAATTCTTTTGAAATTAATACTGATCTTATGTGATTCATTTTTGAAAAAATCTAAAAAACTGTTATTTTCATCTCTCACCTTGAACACTATATTTGATTCAAGAGTTTGGAGCACATGTGTGTAAGTTAATCAGTTTTCAATCTCGTGTATCTTCATAAGCATACATTTACAAATTATTATTATAATTAATAACTAATATTGTGAGGGTACATTATTACCATGAAAAATGACTCATACACTATTGAATGTGCCAGTTCAAAGTAAACATACATAAAGTGTATATTATTTTGTTGCATATATACGAAATAATAATGATTTAATATTATTATTATAAACATATAATGTGCATGTGTTGTTAAATCATTATTACGTATATATGCGACAAAAGGATATACATTTTATGAATGTTCACTTTGAACTAGCACCTTCAATGATATATCAGTTTGTTTTCTAACGTCGAAAGCGTCGGTTGCATTGCATTACCTTCAGAATTTAATGTACTTTTATTATTGTAATGTACTACTGCGCTTGTCAACTATTTTGATACCACTCTTATTTAGGGCAACATTATTGTCGATAAGCTTTGCATTAGTCACATCCAAGATTATAGCATTGGCATCAAGAACTTTCAATGTACTCAGATCTAATGTCTTTATATTATTACCGTTTTATGATATTTCCTCCTCCATCCAAATTGAACATCATTTTGATCAATTACTTCTAAATTGTGTACCTGCAA
>NW_017275554.1:30197-31328 GCF_001594065.2 Cyphomyrmex costatus | reverse complement strand
ATATATATATATATGTCTATCGGCTATTTTGACGACGATTTTTGCGACGCATTGGTTACTTTGACGACAAGTGGCTATTTTGACGACCGTCGTCAAAGTTTTTATAAATGAATCGTATACTTTGACGACCGTCGTCAAAGTAACAGTCTATATGTAATGGCTACTTCGACGACATTGGGAAGTTTGACGGCACTATATAAATTGGCGATTTTAACGACATTGGAAGTTTGACGACACTATACAAATTGGCGATTTTGACGACATTGGGAAGTTTGACGACACTACATAAATTGGCGATTTTAACGATAGTAAATAAAAATTATTAAAAAATAGATATTCTTTCATATAAGGAGTGCAAAAGAATTAATTTTTGGAAAATAATCAATTTTGACAAATTTATTACAAATATTTCAAAAATTTTTTAAGATATAAAAATTACTTTATATAATGTTTTATATATAACGTTTTATAAATTATATATAATGATCCCTATTTTATCTATGTAAATATTTAAAAAAATAACTTTTTTTAAATACATTTTTTAGCATTAATGTTGTAGTGGTATTACGTTCCTTTTTTGAACGTTAGTATGGAAGCACAACTCTTAGCTAATAGCGTACCAAGTTTTACAAATATATTTCATAACCTACCTTTTCATATTTTATTAAATATTTTTTAATATTAATTAGCATAAACTTTTTGATAACGCTTTCTTTTCCTTTTGTCTACTATATACTTCTACGCAGTTAAAATGGCTAATATATTTACGTTTTATGACCGAAACATAAATAAAGTGGCATCTTCCCTCCAACTACCTTACATAAATTTAATGTATATAATATTAGAAGATTCAAACTACAGTGCAAATATCAGTATTTTAATTATATAATGTTCTAACTTTTTTTTTTAGTTCAACTTCATGTATGACACTGGCTAAGTGCTAATCTAAATAACGTATTATCAGTGATTATCTACTAATTCTGATTAGAGAGTAAATGAAGTTTTTACCACACTCCTAAATATATTAATAATGTTGAAAATCTATAACATTCTTCATAGATAGCAAGAAAACATCTTTTTTTATTATAATTTTATGGTGCGTATTTTAGAATATGATGCTAATCAATAATA
>NW_017275554.1:0-30122 GCF_001594065.2 Cyphomyrmex costatus | reverse complement strand
TGCGCAGCACGCTGCAGCAGCAATTCGTTACTATTGGTTAAGAATTTTATGTAAGCTAGATGACGCACTTCCGGCGCAAAATACATTTTGCCGCAGTTCGTTGAAGTTGAACCGAACGAACAGCAAGCAGCAAGCGGCAAAATCGAGGCAATATTATTTATTGCAATAAATATTAGGAAAATAAACGAAGAATGGCTTCGGATAAGGTACGAATGTTTGTAAATTAGATCATTTTATACTTTACACTTTACTCTTTAATTTGTGGTAAAGTATAAAATAATCTAATTTACAAACATGTATCCGTACCTTATCCGAAGCTATTTTTAGTTTATTTACCTAATATTTATTGCAATAAATAATATTTTCATAATAAAACGACGGACATATTGTACGCTTTCTCGATTTTGCCGCTTGCTGCTTACTGTTCGTTCGGTTCAACTTCAACGAACTGCGGCAAAATGTATTTTGCGCCGGAAGTGCGTCAATCTAGCTTACATAAAATTCTTAACCAATAGTAACAAATTGCTGCTGCAGCGTGCTGCGCATAAAAAAGCACCTTAATTCATTTCTATCCATATATGATCCCCTTTACACCGTTAAATTGATTGGTACTCGTATCAAATTGGTACGGACCAAGCATTTGATACGTTCTTATTTACGTCCTTATATCGATCTCAGAATAGATTAGGTTAGGTGACATGACGTTTTCACTGCTTTTCAAGATTTTAAGCCATGGCACACAACAAACTTAAGGCTACTTCCTTAAAAACGTTGATTTTTTTACTGCTTATGTCTTACTAGACATAAGCTATATCCACGCAACTTGAATAGCTGCATATACGCATGCATAAAGAAAATTATCCAATCGCATTTCCCTTATAGAGATGCATGTAAAATGTGATTGGATAATTTTCTTTATGCATACGTTTATGCGGTTATGCAAGTTGTGTGGATATAGCTATAGAGCCCAGACACAAGCTTTTGCATAATGCATAACGCATAGTGCATAAAAGAATCAGCAAATTGAAGTTCTTCTTTTCCATGAAGTGGAAGGAAAGGAGGGATTTAGATTGGTTGATTCTCTTATACATTATGTATTATGCGTTATGCAAAAGTCTGTGCTCCACGCTATAGGGTCGCAACATACATTTTTACATAATTGGCCTTCTACAATAAGGCGAGAAACACACACTTTTGCATAACGCATAAAGCATGTGCATAAGAAATTTCATTGGCCTATTTTCTTATGCATGAGTCAATGGACCAATCAAATTCTTTATGTATATGGTTTATGCGTTATGCAAAAGTCTGTGCTCCCCGCTTATGCCATAAGTCATTACTCACATGACATAAGTGATAAGTCACAATTATAAGTCATAAATCTTAAGGATTTGCATCTACAATAAGTCGTATTAGATCGTTGCATCATAACAGTTCAGTAATTAGATTCAACAATTAAATTCGACAAGTTTGATGAGTTCCATGTCATAAATTTCTTGTATACATTCATATTCCATTTTTAATACGATATAAATCACTTCGATCAAAATATTCTCGATTCAGTTTTTAGGTTATACGAAATCGGTTTTCTCGTAAGAAATGGCAGACACATACTGTTTTTTGATTGGTCAGTCATAACGTAATCATAAGCTGTAAGTCAGAAGAGATGGAATTTGGCCATCTCCACTCGGTCACGGACTACCGACTTATTACTATCTTATGACGCATTACTGACTCGCTTGCAACTAGCTTCTGACTTCTGATTTATGACTTATGGCTTATTGTAGAAGGCCCATAAAGCCAGTTCTACATTAGTTGCAAGCCGATCGCAAGTTTGTTGCGACAGCCAATCTTAAGGTTGGCCAACAGCCAACATTTAAGATACCGACTACCGATTTTCTTACGACTGACCAATCATGTAGCTTCGGTAGACATGTTTTTCAGTTTATACTGCCATTGAGAATAAGAATGTCATTTGCATCAGCATAATGACTATAATTACTTCTTCATCATCCATCACTATCACTATATTACCAGTTTATTATTAAATATATAACACAAATAAATTATTTTCAATTTTAGAACTGATTGTATTCAGTGTCTTTCCAAACGATTCGCTATACAACTAGCGACTCATTGTAGATGCGAAAAATCCTAAAGTCACCGACTTAGGTTAAAACTTAAAACTTTCGATTACCGACTATAGATTAAAAACTCATTGTAGAATCTGCTTTATGGTTAGGTATATAAAGTTCGTACACACGATACACATACTGCACATGTCGCGTTCCATTTAAGTGTGGCAAACTGTGTTCGAGTGTGTTATACTGTGTCGATTTGTGTCTCCTAAAAGGAAAGCAGCCTTTATCTTTCATTAATGTTTTGTGAACAAAAATAAGATAATACATTTTGCACATTGGGTGTATCCAGAAGCACTCTCTGAGCGCTCAATGAGCGCTTTCATCTGATTGGCATATTCTATTAAATTCTAAAATATTGACCAAACAAATTCAAGAGCTCACTGAGCGCTCAGTGAGCCGTCTTGCTTCTAGGTGTATCCATTATAGGCGTGTTCCGATATGCACTGCCAGTACTGAAAATCTATAGTATACGTAACGTAAACTATAGACTCCTTTTACACCGTTAAATTGATTGGTACGCGTATCAAATTGGTGCGGATTAGACATTTGATATGTTCCTGTTTACACGCATTTGTCTAAAAACAGGTTAAGTTGAATTTTTGATTCGGATATAGTATATTTTAATCTTCTTCTTCTTCGTATTTCAATCTCTTAACCTTAACTTACAAATAGTGGATTTAGTCCTAAATGAATCAAGCGTTTACAGCACAATAGAAACTTTTGATGCGCGTACCAACTTGGTCTGATACTCGTGATCGGGAGAATCAGACTAAAATGATCCCCTAGCGTTTATACCGAGCATATCAAGTGATTTGGTACGAATATGGTACTCAATACGCGTATCAACTCAGTGTAAACTAGGCCATAGATTTTCAGTACTGGCAGTGTATATCGGAACATGGCCTATGTGTGGAACAGAATCACTGTATAACTAGAAACCCTATAATAAGGAGTCTGGTCAAAAATATCGTCACTCTCATTGGCTAAGAAAGGAATGTGGCACGACCAATCGTTGCTGTTGAAATTTTCTTCCAAACGCAGCATAATTTAAATATGATGAAATAATAAATTAAGAAAACACTTTCTATTTATTTGTTAATAATTAAATTATTTTATCAATAAAACATAAAATACACAGATTATAAAAAAAATATATATATAAAGTTTATAAACGTTTTTCCACAATTTTTGCTGAGAAATGAGCCTGTTAATTAAAAGATACAAAAATATTATTAATGTATCTTTCAAATATTCTCTATTATTTAGAGAGATATTCTCTATTAAAATATGTAAAACTTACATCGCATATGCATGAATAATCAATGGTTCCTAATTTTGTGTATTAATATTAGGCCCATAAAGGTTATAAAGGTTATAATGGCCTGGTTTTACATCGTGCACTTGATATGCGTATCAGGTACTATATTCGTATCAAATTCGTACTATTTAGTACGCACGATGTAAACGCTATCGGATTATTTTGGTACGAGCGTATCAAGCAGGAGTATCGTACTAAACTGATACGCGTATCAAATGATACAAATGGCGATGTAAATGCATGAAACACATATAATACGCATACCAATTCTTTCACGATATAAACCAGGCCATTGTAACCTTTATGTGTTCTTTATGGACGCCATTTTATTCTTACTAGAATATTGACCAGCCTTATTGGGTGCTTTCCATTTGATGACACAAGTCGACATAAGACGACACAAGTGTCGTTCTATCTTTGGGTACGTTCCAAGTTACGCATGAAGTGCGTAGACTGCATTACTGGTGCGTAGAGTCCTAGGGTGCATTCCGAGTTACGTATGAAGCGCGTAGATTGCATAGAAAGTCGTTCCGAATTAACTATTGCGCGCTTCGAAAGCGTTTCGAGAGTACTTGAATTCCCCAGATTGTACTAACCTTACTGAATTCTTAGCACTCCACTCAGCGCATTGACTGCTTCTCTTTCGACCTGAGGCAGTTGATGCGTCTGATGCGTTCATACGGTCTATGTGCATGATTTGTAATTTGGAACGAGCAATGAGTATCGGACAATAGAACAGTGAACGGACGAATATTTGAGATTTGTGATGGAACAGCGATTACAGCAATTGCATGAATTCCCGGTCTTATTAGAGGATGAAAATAAAGTATTAACTTTATTTTTAAATGAAGAGGATATGGCGAAAATAAGCCAAGATAAAATTGATGGCATTATTTTACCTTGATTTATTTAATGTATAGATTAGACGTTATATTTAGTCAGCCATTTTTAATACCACTGAATGAATATCATGATTGACTGACAGTCAGCTAATCAGGACGCGGAACATCGATTGCGCTTCTCTGATATTAGGACTCTACTAGTGCGTAACGCTTTGAAATCATCTGTTTAGTCAATGCGCATGAAGCGCTTTAATTACTCGGAACGATTTCCTATGCATTCTATGCGAGTTCAAGATAGACCTATACAAGACGTCAATAAACAATTTCCAATAATTGTAATTTCTTTAATACTTTTAAAGAAAAATGATGAAAGTTCCGATGACAGTTCCGAATAGAGCGATAGTGAAAATGAAGTCGAAGACATATCTCTAAGTGATATGCAGACGTTATTTTTTCTATTAATGGTAGATAAATCACATGAAAAACAAATTGGAGTTGAAAAAATTATAGATTACGTCGATCGCGAAATTCCTAATTAATATAACGTCTAATCTATACATTAAATAAATCAAGATAAAATAATGCCATCAATTTTATCTTGGCTCATTTTCGCCATATCCTCTTCATTTAAAAATAAAGTTAATACTTTATTTTTATCCTCTAATAAGACCGGGAATTCATACAATTGCTGTAATCGCTGTTCCATTGCAAATCTCAAATATTCGTCCGTTCACTGTTGTGTTGTTCGGTACTCGTTGTTCGTTCCGAATTACAAATCATGCGCATAGAGACCGCAAGAACGCATCAGACGCATCAACTGCCTCAGGTCGAAAGAGAAGCAGTCAATGCGCTGAGTGGAGTGCTAAGAATTCAGTACGGTTAGTACAATCTGGGGAATTCGAGTACTCTCGAAGCGCTTTCGAAGCGCGCAATAGTTAACTCGGAACGATTTTCTATGAAGTCTACGCGCTTCATATGTAACTCGGAACGCACCCTTTGTCAATCTCTAAATGACAAGAAAGATAGAACGATACTTGTGTCGACTTGTGTCATCAAATGGAAAGCACCCATTATATGATCTCTAAAGGCCGGTATTCATAGTCAATTCTTATTTCAAGACTGCCTTAAGTAATGTTTTAAGATACTAAAGCGGCCCTCTAATTGGTTCGTAATTCTTCAAGACTAAACTTAAGGGGAGGCACCTGTCTCATTTTGACCCCTCGAAATTCTAATGACTGAAGGTGCTCGTATTTTTATTCTTCGTCGATTTTGAGGTCAAAAACATACCAGATTGTTATAAAAAAAAAATTCGAATTTTTCACTGAGAAAAAAATTTTATTTTTTCAATCGTAAAAGATATTGTCAAATGCATACGAGAGATTATTCGAAATGTTGAGAAGATCATATAAAAAAATTACCATGAGAAAATATTGAGAATTGTAAGAGAAGATAGATTTTTAAGATTGAACTTAAGGAATTTCAATCTACTGAAGTCACAAATTAATTGAAAAACATTATTTTTTTGGCTTAGAAATATATTTTTTCAGTACCCAAGAACACGTATGACAATTCTGAAGGACATTCTTTGGCAATTTTATGTCCTGCAGCATAAACATTTAGATTCGTAGGATGGTTGAATTTTTTTTCTATCTCAATCGGAGAGCATTTTCTTGTATCGAAAACCATATTTGAAAAAACGTTTTCAGAATTCTTCAGCATTCGTTCTATCATGATTCTTTTTTACAATCTTCAGCATGCCAATCATCAAATTCCGATGAGTCGTCAACTTATTCAGCATCAGACTAGTTGACGACTCATCGGAATTTGATGATTGGCATGCTGAAGATTGTAAAAAAGAATCATGATAGAACGAATGCTGAAGAATTCTGAAAACGTTTTTTCAAATATGGTTTTTGATACAAGAAAATGCTCTCCGATTGAGATAGAAAAAAAATTCAACCATCCTACGAATCTAAATGTTTATGCTGCAGGACATAAAATTGCCAAAGAATGTCCTTCAGAATTGTCATACGTGTTCTTGGGTACTGAAAAAATATATTTCTAAGCCAAAAAAATAATGTTTTTCAATTAATTTGTGACTTCAGTAGATTGAAATTCCTTAAGTTCAATCTTAAAAATCTATCTTCTCTTACAATTCTCAATATTTTCTCATGGTAATTTTTTTATATGATCTTCTCAACATTTCGAATAATCTCTCGTATGCATTTGACAATATCTTTTACGATTGAAAAAATAAAATTTTTTTTCAGTGAAAAATTCGATTTTTTTTTTATAACAGTCTGGTATGTTTTTGACCACAAAATCGACGAAGAATAAAAATACGAGCACCTTCAGTCATTAGAATTTCGAGGGGTCAAAATGAGACAGGTGCCTCCCCTTAAAACGGTCTTGAATATAAGAACTGACAATGAATACCGGCCTAAGTATAATTACATACAGTAGCGACAGTACCAGCAAATAAAGGATCCAATTTTGTTTTGCGCATGTGTTGACTGTAAAACCAAGAAAATGACGGACTGTAATAGCATTGGATAGCATTATATGCAAAATACTACAACGTCTCTTGATTCGTTTAAATTTAGAGGTCCGCAAAACTCTTTAAATGATTGATAGTCATGTGATCGGTGACCATCGACATCAAAGAAGCCGACAGCTACTGTCGCTACTGTATTGGCGATGCAAAGATCCTCCTAGTAGCGGCCGGTAGAAGCTTCGCTAGTCAGACACATTGGCTAAACTTATACGTGCTATAATGGAAAATAATAAAGTAAAATCAAAAAGAAATACTACATACTGTTTTGTGGCACAATGCCATAATTATAAACAGAAGGGGATCAGTTTTCATCACTTTAAAAAAAAGATTTTTTTAAAAGTTGTGTATTTATATAAACTTCTCTTTTTCTCTCTTTCACGACGCGATGCGTGACGCGCTCGGTGGAAACGTACCATAAGATATATTAGGTGTACAAAAAAGTTCTGAGCTTTAGATTTCATACAACCGAAATAACAATTTAAATTTTATATATCTTCCCGCTCTTTTGCGGTTTTAAAGCGTTAACATTTGGCCTTCTAAAATGCCATACGGTTTGGCGTTTGATGCACATAACCTCAAAAATCAGTAGTGTTCATGATGACAATAACAAAAGAGCATATTCGATTTTCCATCCACTTCGCGTTTCATCTGAAGAAAAATGCTGCTGAAGCCACTGCAATGATTTGTGCTGCATATGGAGAGAACGCTGTAAGTCATCCTACATGTAAAAGATGGTATCAAAAGTTTCGCCAAGGAGATTTCAGCCTTAAAGATGAATTGCGTGCTGGACGTCCTGAAAAGATTGAAACGGACGAATTGCAAGCATTGCTGGATATAAACTCTGCGCAAACTGAAATGGAGCTTGCAGAACAGATTGGCGTTACGCAGCAAGCCATTTTCGTACAAATACATACGAATAAAGATTGAATTTTACAAAAAAAAAAGCTCAGAACTTTTTTGTACACCTAATAGTTCGTGTCTTCGTGGTATGAACTTATAGTTGAAGAAATGTGTTGGATATGAGTAGAGTTCTAGATATCAGAGAAGCGCAAATGGCTTAAGTCAGTATCGCAAAATTACTAAAAAAAAATACTAAAAATGGCGTCGTTTGCAGATGAACTATAAAATCCACTAATCGTCTATTAGTCAGCCATTTTTAGTACCAATGAATGTCATGATTGGCTGATAGCACGCCAATTAGGACGCGGCACATCGGTTGCGCTTCTCTGATATCTAGGACTCTAGTAATAACAAAATGTAGTCGACGAAAATGAGAGAGAGAGTCCGTGGAAGACGACCATCTCTATCTTTTTCCATTAAATGGTGTAATGAAAGAGAGAATGAGAGGGATATGGTCGTCTTCCACGGTTCCTCTCTCTCATCCTTATCGACCATTTTGACACACGGATCGCACAGTACATTCTCTATGCCTTTGGTTTATACTGGCTAATCTGTAAAAATTGAAGAATTATAATCGATTATTCCCCTCTCATTCGACTGTGATTGGTCAATTTTTACAGATTACGGCATAAGTTAAGGGGATTCTAAAGCCTCCTGTATTACCGACTAAATCGTATAATCTTTGTATCGTAAATACTTTTTTTATCATTCACAGATTCGAAAATCCTTTTACAGAATTAAAGTATACGGATTAATGCGTGTCTGTGAGGTAGAATCTATGCTGAAAACGATAAAAAATTTCAAAATTGAGTTCTTTTTTACCATTCTTTAGTCCAATATGGCGCTCCAGAGCTGTCACGTCGTTGCACGTCGTAACTAGAGGCCTAGAAAACAGAGATGCGACATTGCGTTGGTTGGGTTAGGTAACCACCACCATTTTAATTCAATATAAGTGCTCTTGACCAATAAGCTGATGACAGTTGATGCAAAAGGTAGAAAGATTAGATTAGGTTAGGTTAAGATCGATATTAAATATTCACACAAATAGAATACTTACACCATAATAATAGTTTTTTATTGCACTTCGACACTGTATTGTCTAAATTTTTCTCTATATATATATATGTACATACGTTATAAAACTATATCTATTAAATGCAATAGTGAATTAAAATGGCGCTCTGATCACGTGATTTAGACAGCCAATCAAGCCATACCCTTCAATGACGCATCTCTGTTTTCTAGGTCTCTAGTCGTAACAACATTTGTTTTATATAAAAGCTGCGCAATTTGTACTTAAGAAATAGTAGTTCACAGACACGTAGTTTGCATGAAGAAACAGCATTCTTAGAATTAGCCCGGATCCTCATACGGACAACAGCGCTTTAACACCGGATTGGTGAAAAACGGGTTATGGGGGTAAATTTTACCCTCGCCACCGGTTTTTCACCAATCAGCGTTTGGTGTCAAAGCGCTGTTGCCCGTATGAGGATCCGGGCTTAGACTTAGACACTTTATCGCGATGAATTTACGATACGAAAATTGACAGATAAAGCGACTGCGTGCATCTGTCTGCGTGAGATACTAGTGGTAGTATATAAAAGATATGTCGATTGTTGTAAAACAACGACATCTGGCGATTTTGTTAGGGGCTGCGCAGAATAAAAGGAACAGGGAACAGAGAACAGAGAATAAGAATTTCAACTTATCAGAAATCATGTACTATAAAATACACACTGTTTACTCCATAGTACTTGATTTTTGATAGGTTGAAATTCTTATTCTCTGTTCTCTGTTCCCTGTTCCTTTTATTCTGCGTAGCCCTTAGGCCGGTATTCATAGTCAGTTCTTATATTCAAGACCGTCTTAAGTTCAGTCTTGAAGAGTTACGAATCAATCAGAGGGTTTAGCATCTTAAGACATTACTTAAGACAGTCTTTAAATAAGAACCGACTATGAATACCGGCCTTAGAGTTCGAGCTTTGCTTAAGGAACCCCTTAACAGATTACGGCCTGTATAACCTAGAGACCCTATAGTATAACAGAGATTCGCAAAGTGTCACGTGATCGATATATTTCTCTAATTGACTAGAGTAAGGGTTGGATTATACTGGCCGTAATCTGTTAACTTATGCCGTAATCTGTAAAAATTGACCAATTATAATCGATTATTCCCCTCTCATTCGACTGTGATTGGTCAATTTTTACAGATTACGGCATAAGTTAACAGATTACGGCCAGTATAAATCAACCTTTAAGGTTGGATTATACTGGCCGTAATCTGTTAACTTATGCCGTAATCTGTAAAAATTGACCAATTATAATCGATTATTCCCCTCTCATTCGACTGTGATTGGTCAATTTTTACAGATTACGGCATAAGTTAACAGTTTACGGCCAGTATAAATCAACCTTAATTCGTAGTAGCTGCCATATTGAATTTACTATCAATTTACTCAACATTGACTCCTGTACCACTGACAAGATGGCAAACTGAATATTTTTGATTCATTTATGTGTATATAATTTGGGAATCGTTTGGGGAAATTTGGGAAAAGCATTTAAACATTTGGTAATAGTATTTTTTTGTTATTAACAAATTTTCTCAAGCGACAAGTTAGCAGACAGCGATTTTATTTAATGAATTTTATGAATGGAATCGATCGGAAATCATTTGGCGAAAACGTTTTCATTATTATTTTCATGTGGGAAAAGTCGCTATTTTGTAATTCAATAGATTTACACAGGTCGCAGGGCGCAAGATTAGAAACTAATCAAACATATTTTAATTATAATAAATTGTAGGACGCAGGAAGTTGGGTGAATTTCAACTTTTGCGCCCTTGCGTCCTTCATATTTCGGTCTGCAACCTATTACAATCTGAAATACGTTTCACTAGCGACCTGCGATTTGCGTTCTGCGTCTTATGTAGAATTGCCTTAAAGCTATATCCATACAAACTTGCATAGCTGCATAAACGCATGCATAAAGAAAATTATCCAGTCGCATTTCCTTTATAGAGATGCACATAAAGCTGATTCTACATTAATCGCATCGCAACGTCGCAAGCATGTCGCAAAGTCGAGCCAGCTTGATGTTTATTGTACCACAATGCTTGCGACACTGCGATGCGACTAATGTAGAACCAGCTTAAAATGTGATTGGATAATTTTCATTATATATGTTTATGCGGTTATGCAAGTTTGTGTGGATATAGCTTTAAGCCTTAAACCATAAGAAATGGACGAATCATAATCGATTATTCTCTTCGAATTCGACATGTACATACATAAACACGTTGTAATGTATCTTGATAGGGTTAATCAGAAATAACTCAACAAGAATACTATTGTAATATGCACGCTTTAATAATAGTAAAACTCAGGAGCGAGGAGAACAACGAACGCCCGTGGCTAGCGTCCATTACACACACCCAAAGAATACAACGGACAAGGAATGCGCACGCATAACCAATGAACATTAAGGATAAATGATAGCAGCGCTCGCGTACAAAAATAACATGAACATATATTACACTCCTCCTCACTTAAATTAAGGAAATAAACATTTCCGCTTACAAGTCTAAAACCTTCCTAGGTTTCGGTACACGACTTGAACGTCGTAGTCCTTCCACTGGAGTATCTAAAACACTAGATTTAACTAACACCTTTTTGCCTGGTGTAAGAACACTCTTTCTATGTTCTTCCAAAACCTTGGAGTCAATATTACAATCGTTTGCCTGAGCACCGCTCTTAACATAAGTATCACCTACATTAGGATTAATCGAATTCTTTCGATTCGAAATAACAAAATCGCTAGGTCGCGCTGAGTCTTCGCACGCTTGTGACTCAGGTAATTGCAAATTACAAGCTCGCAATTGATCGGTATGACGTCTCCATATCCGTCCGTCATCTGTTTTAACATTATAGGAAACCGGACTCGTTTGCTCCACGATTTCCGCTTGTCTCCACGACCTTGTTCTGAAATCCTTAGCCATTACGGAGTCATTTTCTCTGAACGTAACTGTACGGTTGCCCTTGAAGAATCGTTGCTGATCCCTCTGCTTTGACTCTATTCTTTTTCTAATATCGGGTTTAATAATATCTAATCTGGTTCGCAAACGCCTATTTAACTGTAACTCTGCTGGTGACTTTTCGGTAGTACAATGAGGTGTCACTCTATAGTGAAATAAATATTTACATAACGCATCCTGTCTCGTATAGTCTTTAAGTAACAATTTAAACTTTCTTTTAAACGTACGTACAGCGTTCTCGGCCGTTCCGTTAGACGCAGGATGGTATGGTACTGTTTTAGTATGCTTAATAGCATTCCGCGATACGAATTCTTTAAACTGTTCGCTCGCAAACGCAGGACCATTATCCGAAACGATCTGATATGGCACTCCCCATGTACTGGTATATTCTTTCACCGCTCTAATTGTAGATTCCGCTGAGATATCTTTCATCTCCTTAATATCAATTCATTTTGAATAAGCGTCTGTTATAACTAAATATATATGGCCCCCTATTGGTCCATAAAAATCTAAATGTATACGATGGTTTGGCCCTTGAGGCCATTTCCAAACATGCAATGTACTTTTAGGAGGATCATCGGCGCTCTCTAAGCACCCTTTACAACTTTTAATGATCTCCTCTATATCCTTATCTAGACCTGGCCACCAAAAATACGATCGAGCTAACGCCTTCATTTTAACTACCCCTAAATGAATTCCATGCAACTTCTCAAGCAATTCCGCTCTTAAGGACGGGGGAATAACAACGCGATAACTCCACATTATACATCCATCTTCCACCGATAATTCTAAACGACGACTTTTAAAAGGTTCAAAACATTTTTCTACTTTATCAGGCCATCCCTGCATAACAAAATTTCTGACTTTACTCAAGAAAGTATCTTTGCTAGTTCCCTTACGAACCGCCTTACTATCCAAATTTTGCAATTCTTCACTTATTGCCTTTAAATAATTATGAACCTGTAAATCTTTTGAATCAGTCGCTTGACTAGTATCCTTCATACTAACTCTCGATAAACCATCGGCAGGACCGTTATCTCGACCTTTAATGTACTTAATTGTAAAATCATAACCTGCTAAAATCACTGCCCATCTTTGTACTCGACTAGCCGCCATCTGTGGAATACCTTTCTTCGGACCAAAAATATATGTAAGCGGTTTATGATCTGTTTCCAAAATAAAATTACGTCCGTAGACATACTGATGAAATGCTTTTACTCCGAAAACAAGAGCTAATGCCTCTCTATCCAACTGCGAATAGTTTCTTTGAGCTGCTGACAAAACCCTTGATGCATAAGCTATCGGCCTATCCGATCCATCTGGGAGAATATGCGACACTACCGCCCCCAAACCAACAGGAGACGCATCGCACGTAATTTTCAGAGGATAATCTGAACTATAATGTATCAAAATCTCCCTAGATGCTAAACGCTCTTTTGCCTTTTTAAAAGCTAACTCTTGTTCCTTTGCCCAACACCATTTCTTATCTTTCCTAAGAAGTTTATACAATGGGCTCAACAAATCAGAATAATCTTTAATGAATTTTGAGTAATAATTAATCATACCCAGAAATGACTTAAGTTCTGTCAAATTATCAGGTTCCTTCATATTCACTATTGCGTCAACCTTTTTACTCAACGCCTGTATGCCCTGTGCATTTTACTCGAATCCTAAAAATTCTATATTACTTTGTGCAAACGCACACTTGTCTTTACTCAGTGTTAAACCACAATCTTGTAACCTTTTCAAGACACACGTTAAATTTCTATCGTGCTCTTCACGAGTAGCTCCTGTAACTACTAAATCGTCAAAGAAAATAGCTACCATATCTAAATCCTGAAAAATCTTATCCATTTCACGCTGGAATAACCCTGGTACTGACGCTACACCATAACTTAAACGATTACTTTTAAATAACCCCTTATGAGTTGTTATTGTGACAAGTAACTTTGATTCCTCATCCAACTCTACTTGTTGATAAGCCTGAGCTAAATCCAACTTGGTAAATACCGTACCTCCACTTAGCTTTGTAAGCAAATCCGATACTCTCGGAATAGGATGTTTATCCACTAATAAATGAGGATTTAACGTAACCTTATAATCTCCGCATAAACGAATCTAACCGTTAACTTTTGGCACTGGCACAATCAGTGTTGCCCAATCACTATATTCAACTGCTTCTAAAATACCATCTTTAACTAAACGATCAATTTCATTCTCAATTTTCGCCCTTAACGCGAAAGGTACCGGCCTTGGTTTACAAAATACCGGACTAACCCCTTCTTTGAGATGCAATTTAAATTTCTTTTTCGTATAACATCCAATTTCATTTGAAAAAAGTGACTCAAATCTTTTACAAATATCATTTTGTTTTTCATTAACTGTCCTGACTGACAATTTTTCAGATGCCAAATCAAATTGAATAATATCTAAGGCCTTAAGCCAATTACGACCAACAATAGGTGCGCTTTTACCTGGTAAGACAAACAATTCAAGAACCTTGCTTCTATTTTGAAAAGTTACCTTAACCTTCAATATGTCTAGAGGAACTATTGGATTACCTGTATACGCTTTAAAAGTGCGCGAACTTTTCAACACTACCGCATTCTCAAACGGTTTAAGCCTATCGAAATCTTTCTCCGAAATTGCCGAAATCGGTGATCCTGTATCTAATTCAAACGACAAAAACTTATTACCAACCTCCAGGTTAACTTTTAATGGTTCGATACAACCAATTATATTATTCACATTATCCTTATTACCATATAAATTAGACTATCATTACTGTCTTCCGATTCTTTAACATTATTCGGATTCACATTTTTAATTTTAACATTACCATTCGCGCGACTTTGTTTTGGTGATTTACCCTTCACGCCTTTGTTTGAAGCCTGAACTTTACAAACTGACTCTAAATGTCCTTTCTTCCCGCACGAATTACAAGAATACCCTTTAAAACGACACTCTTTTGCCATGTGACCTTTCTTCCCACAACAAAAACATGTAACCGTCTGCAAAACCTTTTTCTGCTTATTGATAACATTGAGTGCGTTGCCTGTGCTGTTCACTGAATTAGCCATGTCTGCCGCATCTCGTTCGGCCATCTCCATACTAGTGCTGATTTCCACCGCTCTGGTATACGTCAACTGTTGCTCAGCCAGAAGCCTCTTCTTGATCCTCACACTGGCCAGACCCCATACGAACTGGTCCCGGATGCAATTTTCCAGCTGCTCTTCAAAGTGACAATGCGTGGAAAGCTTCTTAAGCTTTGCGAGATACGTCTTGATGTCCTCGCCTGTTAGCTGCTTACATTCTTTGAATTTGTAACGCTGAGCTATCGTACTTGGTTGTGGCTGCATGTGGATGATTCCGCATAATTTCCGCGAGACGTTTAATTGTGAGATTTGCCGGCCTTTCCGGCGTGCACAAATTACAAAGAAGTTCATAACCTTCGCTTCCCAATAACGTAAGGAAAAGCGGTACTTGTTTCTCACACGGTACTTCGTTACCGGTAAAGTAGAGCATTACCCGCTCGAACCATCTCGTGTAATCTTCTTTCATAGAAAATTCGGAAATATTACCAACTGTACCTCTAACAATGGTGTGAATAACTTGTGGCTCTTCTTTTTTCGATGCTGCCCTAAGTTCTGCTCTTGCTTGAGCTAATTGCTGACTTTCCATCACCAATAAGCTTCTCTGATGTTCCTGCTGCTTAGCCCTTTCCGCTAAGACTTTCTCCCGTTCCTCGAGATCCTTTTGAAATTTCAATAAGTCCGTTGTGGACATTTTGTTTCTTAACGGTATGCTTAAGGTTTACGCGCCTTCCTTAACCTCGTTTACCTTGCGTCCCTGTAATCGCACGTTTTAATCTTGTTAACGCTGCGTCCCTATGATCGCACGTTACCTTAAATCTTTGTGTGCTTGCGTCCCTATGACTGCGCGTTCTTTGTTCAACGCTTATTGCACACACATCGGAACCTTCCTTCACGATGATTCTTAGGCCCTTTGCCGAAAACTGGCTTTACCTCGTCGCCAATGTAATGTATCTTGATAGGGTTAATCAGAAATAACTCAACAAGAATACTATTGTAATATGCATGCTTTAATAATAGTAAAACTCAGGAGCGAGGAGAACAACGAACGCCCGTGGCTAGTGTCCATTACACACACACGGAACACAACGGACAAGGAGTGCGTACGCATAACCAATGAACATTAAGGATAAACGATAGCAGCGCTCGCGTATAAAAATAACATGAAAATATATTACACACGTCATACGCCGATACGCCAAAGCTTGTGCGTTAAGCGGAGAGCACAGACTTTTGCATAAGGCATAATACATATACATAAAGAATTTGATTGGTCCATTGACTCATGCATAAGAAAATGGGCCAATGAAATTCCTTATGCACATGCTTTATGCGTTATGCAAAAGTGTGTGTTTGGGCTCTTATTTACGTCTAGAACTTAAGTATATCATAAAATGTTACGGCAGTGCTTGTGCTTAGACCCTTATGTATACATTCTGCTTTGATTATCCCGAATCTACGATAGAGTTTTAAGCATTAAGCCATAAGAAATGGACGAATCGTAGTCGATTATTCTGTTCGAGTTCGACTCTAATTGATTAATTTATTACGGCTTAAAGCTTAAAACACCTATTGTAGATTAATTGTATTATATGCGAAATACTACAACGTCTCTTCATTCGTTCAAATTTAGAGGTCCGTAAAACCCCAAAAATGGCTAACAGTCACGTGATCGGTGACCACCGACATCAAAAAAGCCGGCAGCTACTGTCGCTACTGTATGTAGTTATACTGTGATTAAACCTTAAGTTGTAAGCAATTAACCACAGTTGAATGTGTGTAGAGGACAATCAATTATAATTGGTCAATTCCTTAAGGTTTAAGCCTCAATTTAAGGCAAAAGCCTCAAAAAGTTTTACGCCTTAAAATCTCAATGTAGAAGCCACTTTAGATGTTAGAGTAATTTGCTTCTTTATTAAGTTAAAGCCCATTCTGCAATGGGCAGTAGCAGTAGTGAATGAAGAAGTAGGCGTAGAAATCAACAAATCATAATCGAATGTGAGGAGAATAATTAACTATCATTGGTCGATTTCTACGCCTATTCCTTGATCCACTACTACTACTGCCCATTGTAGAATAGGCTTAAGTGTTTATAACATCTGGGGCTCTATTCTTGAAAAGAAACGTATACGAAAGCCTAGGGAAATACTATAGTATACGTAACGTATACTATAGTATTTTCCTAATTTTTCGTATACGTTTCTTTTCAAGAATAGACCCCCTGGTCAATATCAATTGTCATAGCACATTTTAAGATTAACTTCTAAATTTAGGGTGCAAACCTATGTAGCGGAATAGCGTAACGCGGAACGAGAGCAGAACCAATCACGAGTTTCTCTAGAAACACGGAATGCTCGTTATTGAGTGAATCCAGAAGCACGACCGCTCATTGAGCGCTCAATGAGCTCTTGTACTTGTTTAGTTTATATTTTTAGATCTAATGGAATATGCCAATCAGATAAAGAAGCTCATTGATTGCTTAGTCAGCGGTCGTGCTTCTGGATGCACCTATTGATTCTGCTCTCGTTCCGCGTTACGCTATTTCGTTGCATGGGTTTGCACCCTTACTGTAAAACAGTTAAAAAATTATTTCAACATCTCTGATATGAATGTTATACACATCTTATAGAATATATTAAAACATATTTATTTATAATTAATAATATAGTATCAATGACTTCTTTTACACTAAACACTTGGTACACGTAGATCCCTATACTAAGGGTGCCGTCATATACAGCCCGCAATCCGTAATCCACACCGGATGTCCGCAAAGGTTACTAGGGATTGCATCCGTAACGTTACGTGTATTTTATCTCCTTACGTCCGATGGAGCCGTAATTCCGTAAAAGTTACCAGTTTTTACTAGTAATGCTTTACATTATTTTATTATTTAACAAATTATATTATTTATTTTTAATTTATTTCATAAGAAAACTGCAGAATTTATGCCCGTTTCTAGCAACGCGGTTTAAAAAGTTAATCCCTAGTGACACTCGGTTAACCAAAGTTTACTAGAATATTGGTTTCTACCAATGATTTATTCAAGTTTAAACTTATGTAAACTGAGTTCTATTTAAACGGCCAATTTTGACCGTTTAATGCCCGTTTATACCAACGTGGTTTAAAAAGTTAATTCCTAGTGACACTCGGTTAACCAAAGTTTACTAGAATATTGGTTTCTACCAATAATTTATTTAAGTTTAAACTTCTGCAAACTGAGTTCTATTTAAACGGCCAATTTTGACCGTTTAAGCTTCTTAAACTCCGATTAAAAATGTAACTAGCCTACTGAAAGTAGTTCTTAATCTAAATTTCTTTAAACACATGCGACAAGTAAGGTTAAAGTTATTGAAAATATAAAAAGAAAGAAATTTATACTAAAAATACAAGGCTATGAACTAGATTTTATTAAAAAACATGGCAGATTTGTTTAATTTTTTTACTGTCATCATCTGATGATGAAGATTATCGAGAACCAAACCGTAGAAGAAGAAAAAGATTTAAACAGCGCATAAATTATATTGAACAATTAGACGACATGGAATTTAAAATGCGGCTTAGATTAAACAAACAGTCAGTTCGATTAATATTGGAAGAAATAAGAGAAGAGTTGGAGTTTTTTTTTATGACAGAAAGAGTTATTTCTATAGTTTTCCAACATTTGTCTTTGTCTTTTGAGGTTACTGCATCAGATTTTTTATTTTCTATGATATCCTTGTACTGTAAAACCAAATTGGTTAAAATCATTTTTTCCGCTTCCGAAAAATTGTCGGCACGTTTGCGTTGCTGTTTATTTTTTATGTTTACTTCACTCGACATTATTACTTTTTGCAGCTAAAATATAAAAAAATCTGTTCAGCCAGTTAGAGCAGGCACTGAACCAATCAGCATTTAGTATTCTTGAGTTCCCTACAGTTATATCACATGGGTTATAAGTTTAGTTAAACTTACGAGATTCGATGCTGGTAGAAACCAATCGGTGCTATTAACTCTCTAACCTAAAGTTTTCTGTTAACCAAAGTTTTAATAACCTACGTCAGGAAGTAAGATATAAGGAGACTCCACTCCGTAAAATAAAAGTGGACCCATTTTAGGTTTCGAGTTCAGTTTCCGATTCTGATGAGTGCGAGTAAGAGAAATGATCATTTCTCTTACTCGCACTCATTATGCGCAGCACTACTAAATTCACGAGCGCTGCGAGTGTCAAGAATCGGAAACTGAACTCGAAACCTAAAATGGGTCCATGTTTTGTAGACTGGCGAGACTGAATGGAGTCTCCTTATATCTTCCTTCATGACCTACGGTTTAAACCGAAGTTGGTAGAAACGGGCATAAGCTTCTTAAACTCCAATTAAAAAGGTAACTAGCGCCTACGGAAAGTAGTTCTTAACCTAAATTTCTTTAAACACACGCGACAAGTAAGGTTAAAGTTATTGAAAATATAAATAAAAGGAAAGGAATTTATACTAAAAATACAAGGCTACAAACTAGATTTTAGTAAAAAAAAACATGGCAGATTTGTTTAATTTTTTACTGTCATCATCTGATGATGAAGATTATCGAGAACCAAACCGTAGAAGAAGAAAAAGATTTAAACAGCGCATAAATTATATTGAACAATTAGACGACATTTAGATTTTTTATTTTCTATGACATCCTTGTAAATGTAAAACCAAATTGGTTAAAATCATTTTTTCCGCTTCCGAAAAATTGTCGGCACGTTTGCGTTACTGTTTATTTTTTATGTTTCCTTCACTCGACATTATTACTTTTTGCAGCTAAAATATAAAAAATCTGTTCAGCCAGTTAGAGCGGGCACTGAACCAATCAGCATTTAGTGTTCTTGAGTTTCCTACAGTTATATCACATGGGTTATAAGTTTAGTTAAACTTACGAGATTCAATGATGGTATAAGGAACCAATCGGTGCTGCTAACTCTCTAATCTAAGGTTTTCTGTTAACTAAAGTTTTAATAACCAACGGTTTAAACCAAAGTTGGTAGAAACGGGCATTAGTCAAATAGATAAAATTAGAAAAAGCATTACTAATAAAAACTGGTAACTTTTACGGAATTACGGCTCCATGGGACATAAGGAGATAAAATACACATAACGTTACGGACGCAATGCCTAGCAACTTTTGCGGACATTCGGTGCGGATTACGGATTGCGGGCTGTATGTGACGGCACCCTAAGAGTCTGGCCAAGGTTGTCATCCAGCCTATTGGTTTCGACAAAATATGGCAGAGCCAATGAAGTGTCTCGAATTAATATCTTGGGCCGGTATTCATCATCATCATCATCATCACTCCTTTTATCTCCTTTATGTGGAGCATAGGACGTCTACGAGTCTCCTCCATCTTACTCTATTTTGGGCAATCGTTTTTATTTCTGCCCAGCATTTTCCAATAGATTTAATTTCATTATCTATTGTTCTCCTTCAAGACATGGCAGGTCTCCCTCTTTTGCGCTTTCCTTGCGGATTGTATTCCATAGCCATGCGAGCTATGTTATGCGGATGTTTTCTTAGAGTATGGCCGATCCATTTCCATTTTCTGCGGCGGATTTCAGTGCCTATTTTTTCTTGCTTGGAGGCGCGCAGTAGTTCTTCATTAGTTGGCAAGTTTGGCCAGAACAGTCTCAGAATTCGTCGCAGACATTTGTTCACGAAGACCTGAAGTTTGTTTATCAGTCCATCTGTGTTTTTCCAGGTCTCGCAACCGTATAGCAGCACAGATTTGATGCAAGCATTGAATAAACGAAGCTTATGTATGTTAGACATCTTTGAGCTTCTCCATATTTTATTAAGTCTGAAGAAGGCTTGTCGGGCCTTGTTTATTCTTTTGCTAACATCGATGTTGGTTCCTCCGTCTTTGGCAATTACGCAACCAAGGTATACAAAGTCGTTGACTTCTTCGATTGTGCGTCCTTCAATGGAAATAGGTGTGCTTATGTTTGTTCCAATACGCATTATTTTTGTTTTGTTGGTATTGATCTTTAGTCCAACTTCTGCAGCGTATCTTTGAAGTGCTGAAATTCTCCCCTGTGCATCTTTGTGTGTATGAGATAGTAACACGATGTCGTCCGCATAGTCGAGATCGTCAAGTCGGCGAGTCAGCAGCCACTGTATTCCGCCTGTTGTTTCTTGATTGCATTTTTCCATCACCGTATCCAGTACCATTAAGAATAGCATCGGTGATAGAATGCAGCCTTGGCGTACACCTCTTCTGATTTGGAAGGAGGGGCTCAGTTTTCCTTTGAAGAGAACACCGCATTCCGCGTTATCATATAATTCTTTTATTAATCTTGTTATTTGGGCTGGTATTCCAAATTTTTCTAGTGTTTTCCATATAGCCGGCCAAGTCACGGTGTCAAATGCTCTTTCAAAGTCCACGAAAGTCAGATACAGTGGTGAGTTGAATTCTGCTGCTTGCTCCACTATAATTCGAAGGCTGCTTATATGATCTATGCAGCTGTGTCCCGGGCGGAATCCTGCTTGTTCTTTTCTCAATTTTTCATTGACGTGCGCTGTCATTCTCTCGCGGATGATTGACGCTAGAATCTTCGTAATTGTATTCAGTAGGGTTATTCCTCGCCAGTTCTTACATTCACGGAGATCACCTTTCTTTGGAATTGTGATGATTATTCCTTGTTTCCATTTCGCCGGGATGCTGCCTGTGTCCCATACTTCTGTTATAATGGGGGCAAGTGTTTCCGCCGCAAATGATGGATCAGTTTTAAGTAATTCCGGTGCGATGCCGTCACTACCTGCGGCTTTGTTGTTCTTGAGTTTCTTTATTGCTAATCTGATTTCAGCAACTGATGGTGACTTTGTGCTGATACGAGATGATGTTGTATAGTCTATGTCGCAGTTATCTATTGTTGGGTCGTCGTGTTTAAAGAATTCTACCCATCGATTAAGTTGTTGTTGTTCCGTAGTGAGAATATGGCCATCGCTGTTCTTAATTTGTGGAATGCTTGTAAAATGGCCGGTGATCCTCCTGATACATTGGTATGTTTTGCGCACGTCCTTTTGTTCCGCCGCCACTTCAGCGTCATTGATGATGTTTTCTTCGAATTTACGACGATCTCTTCTTGCCATTTTCTTAATTTGTTTTTCTATGTTGTTATATCTTGCAAGGGTTACATCACTTCGGACCTGGTTTAGTTGCTGATTTAATGTTCTTCTTTGTTCGATTAATTCCCAGGTTTCATTCGTGATCCACATTTTACGGGTTTTTGATCCCGATGACTTCATTTGCGGATTCTACGTATGCTTTTTGCACTAATTCCCATTTTTCCTTCGCACTTATTGTAGGACTGATATTATTAACTTTGGCTGTTACAGTTTCACAGAAGTTCCGACGTTCGCCTTTATTCTTGAATTTTTCGATATTAAATTTCTTTTGTTTTGTTCTTGTTGTTATTATATTCATTGTTCTTATGCGTATTTTTGCCACGACTAGCTTATGGTCGCTATACATGTCCGCACTACGCATTGTTCGAACATCTAGAAGAGACTTCAGGTGTTTCTTGTCAATTAGCACGTGGTCGATCTGGTTACGTGTTACTCCGTCTGGTGCTTGCCAGGTATATTTATGAATGTCCTTGTGCGGGAATCGCGTGCTGCCGATGAAAAGTCGGTTGGCCATGCAGAGATCAATTAATCGCTCGCCGTTGTTATTGCGTGCTTCTCCAAGTCCATGGCGACCCATTATTTCATCGAGGTTGTTATTATTATTGCCGATTTTCCCGTTAAAGTCATCCATGACAAGTTTGATGTCTCTTTTCTGCGCTGAGGCGATTGTGGACTGCAGTTGGTTGTAGAAATGATCTTTTTCGCTGTCGTCTGCTATTTCCGTTGGTGCATAGCATTGAATGATTGTTATATTGCGATTTTTGGCTCGGAAACGAGCGGTTATTAATCGGTCGGAGACTGGATTCCACTCCATTAATGATTTTTTAATTTTAGTGGATATAACTATTCCAATTCCATTAATGTGGGTGGTTGAATTGCCCGAGTATATCATGTAGTGATTGTCTGACGTTGTAATGTCCCCGCTGTTCTTCCACCGCACTTCGCTGAGACCTAGGATCTTAATGTTACAGCGTGTCATTTCTTTGCTTAGTTGTGCCAAACGGGATGCCTGTGCCAATGTCCGGATGTTCCATGTGCCAATTCGTATACCTTTTTGATAGCTAAGGTTCATTTCCGTTGTATCCGTCCTGCGAGGCTCGTATTCGTTTCTCGAATCAACTTGTTTCGGGTTTGCGGGTGATTGGCCCACAGAATCCTATCCAGCCGTCAGAGTTATACTGACTGTCGGTCGGCCGGAGCAACCGGTGATGGCCGTTTTTGTTATTATTTTTATTTAGGAATTCTAGCTGGATTTGAACTCGGGATCTTTGGCATGGGAGGCAAATACTTTGCCAGTGCGCTACGGCCACCACATGGGCCGGTATTCATAGTCAAAAAGTAATGTCTTAAGTACAGTCTTAAGATGTCACGAACCAATCAAAGGCCGATATTCATAGTCAGTTCTTATATTCAACACCGTCTTAAGTTCAGTCTTGAGGAGTTATGAACCAATCAGAGGGCCACTTTAGCATCTTAAGACATTACTTAAGACACTCTTGAAATAAGAACCGACTATGAATACCGGCCAAAGGGCTGCATTCGCGTCTTAAGACATACTTAAGACATTACTTCTGACGAATACCGGCCTTGGACGCGGTATCATTCAACTAGTAAGAATAGAACAATAATGTAAAAGCTGTTTTTAACAATTTTTTAAATGTGAAAATACAAATATAATTTCAATTAATGTATTTATAAATAAATAATTATATCATTTAATAGCAGCATTATTATTAAACAGCACCAGTTTTATTCAATTAATAGGAACAGAACAATGAGATAATAAAGTTGTTTTTAACATTTTATTTAATGTAAAAATACAAATACAAATAAAGGATGTAGCAGGTTAAGAAGGGGTCAATCGGCCCCCAAACGGATTATGACCAGTATGTCACCAAAAAGTTCGTTGACCCGAAAAAAGAATTTGGAGAAATTTTTAATTCCGTACACCACCCCTTTTCGGAGATATTGCCTTATGAAGTATTTTCATATTTTATTTTTGTCACCTATCAGATATTTGAGACCTATCAGATACAATTTTATTAAAAAAATTTGGGCATACAAAACGTATCAAAGGGTATTTGAAAATATTTTTTGCGAGATGTTCCAACCTAACCATAATTTTTAAAAAATTCCTGAAAATTTATAAGTGACCCCCTTTTGTTAGTTTATGATTGGCAACCTCGCAAAAATTCAAAAACATGTATTTTTAAACTTATTTTCACCCTGAATTTTTTAAGAATTTTTTGAACCCGGCATCATGCCTAAAAAAATTAAAACTCGCCTAAAAAGGCAAAAAACCGCCATAAAATATATATCAAGTAGCCATAAAGCCCTAAAAGGCTCATAAGATAGCCTGCAGACACAGGTAAGATAGCAAGATAACCCTACGATAGTTCATCGCTCTGATTAAAACAATTATGCAATATTATGGAAGTCTTAAAACACTAAAACATCCATAATATCGCCTTAACCCTTTCAGTCACGCATTTTTCTATTCACTGAATTCGCTTGAAACTCGTTACTCAGGGGTTTTTGGGGTCGCTGATTACGAATCAGATATCATTTTTCAGGAATTTAAAATGGCGGATACAATATGGCGGACGACTTTTTAAAAAAATGGATGAATTTGCTTGAAAGGAGTTACTCGGGGGTTCTCGGGGTCGCAAATTACGAATCTGATGTCAGTTTTTGTTGAACGAATCTGAGCTCGTTATGTGTCTGAATTCATATTCATTCGTGAATTTTTTAAATTCTGTGGAAAACTGAGTTCCGCAATCGCTCCGAACTATCTCGGGGATGCCGAATCTCGCGAATAAATTTTTGCAATGTTCGATTATTTCTGCCTCGGTCATGGACTTTAGCGCGCATATCTCAAAATACCTTGAATAATAGTCGGTTGCGATCAAGTACCATCTGGAACATTTAAATAAATCTAACCCGATCTTTTGCCACGGCCGATCTGGGAATTCTTCTCTAGTGTCATCTAGATGAAATTTTGATGCCATCTTATCTTTATCTAGATAATAAAAATATTAATTATCTTTATCTGCATTTTAGATGAAAAAAAAGTATCATCTTTATCTAGAATGATGTTTAGATACTTTGGTTTATATTTTACATTGCTCTAAAAATGTGAAAATATTATAATTTTTTCTTCTACGTAGTTCATGTTTACAGAAAAATTTTCAGCCTCAGGAAGAGAGTGAGTGCATCTAATAGAATATATAATCATTCACATTGCTCTCAAATGATCTTTTTATTCCTGCACTAGGACGCTCAATTCTGATTGATTAACCCAGAGCTGCCCAAAGTCGGTATTTTTTTTGCTTGAAATCGAAATGTATCGTGTCGGTATTCACACTCTACTGTTCCTACTTCTCACTTCGTTGATGTTTTATCGTAGTATGCGATGCTCGATTCATGGACGACACTAATCCGAAATCGAAAAAAGTTTTTGACCTATGTCTTTCACTATGTTTAAAAGAATGTTATTATTAATATTATAAGATACACTATTATTCATAATACAACGTATTATTCATAACCGCAATGATTATGACATGCTTGCTTTCATGCAACTAATATAGAGGAAAAGGACTGTATAGAATTTTTATGTGATTCTTCATTATTTTTTTGAAAATTGTGAGAGACATTGTAAGAGACAAAGTTACATATTAAAATTTAATATTTTTTAATTATTTTGAGAAAAAACTGATTCTTAATTTATAAATAGTCTTAAACATAAAAAATTATCTAGAATTTTTAGATAAATTGTCAGATAAATTTATCTATATTATCTAGATTAATTTAAATGTAATCATCTTTATCTTATCTAAGATAAATTTTCAAATTTTCATCTTATCTTTATCTAGCTAATTTTAAAATCATCTATGCACAACACTGGTGATAACCCAGCTGCTAGATTGTTTTTTGAAGGCCACTTAGATAAACAATATTGTTTCAATCTTAAACATACGTAGTCGGTTTCCTGTTGTGTGCGGATTCTCTCTAAGATATCTTTTGTCGCCGGTAAATTATCTACAATAAAATTTATGTAAACATCGAGATCCTCAGAAATATCGACCTCTCTTTTTTCTTTGTTCTTTGACGGATTTCTCGAGAGAGAGTCCGCTAACACTAGCTGTTTACCCGGCACGTATACCACGCTATACGTGTAACGCATTAAACGCATCCGCATTCCTTGTAACCTTGGAGTTATCTCGTCTAATTGTTTCGTCTAATTTCGTTTATAAAATTTAAATCAGCGGCCTGTGATCGGTTTCGAGCGTTACCTCGACTCCTACGATGTAGTCTTTAAAACGATCTGTTGCGAACACTAAGGCTAATGCCTCCTTTTCGATTTGGCTATACCGTGTCTCACATGCGGTGAGCGTTCGCGATGCGTATGCTACTATTTCGCGATTACCTTCCGCATCCTCTTGGATTAATACTCCTCCTAGCCCGTAGCTAGAGGCATCTGCTTGGACAATGATTTTTTTTGCGAAATCGTAGTGAGCTAGCGTCGCAGCTTCTCGAGCGCATTTTTTTACTACGCTGAATGCTCTCTCCTGTTCGTCAAACCAATCAAAAGATACTCCGTCTTTTAGCAGCGAGTTGAGCGGTTCTAACAACAAAGATTTGTTTGGGATGAACTTGCTAATATAATTCACTATGCCTAAAAATTGTAGCAACGCTTCCTTATTTTTAGGAACCGGAAAGTTCACTATCGCGTCTACGCGCTCGGGCAAGATGCTAATTCCGTATTCTGAAATTTTATGCTCCAGAAAGTCTATTTCTTGTACACCGATAATACATTTATTTTTGTTGAGCGTTATCCCGGCGCTTTCTAGTCTACCGAGCACTGTTCTCAGTGTTTTATCATGTTCCTCGACGTTTCGGCCGCATATTAAAATGTCATCAACGACAACGACGACGTTTGCTACATTGCCTAGTGCTTCTGTGAACTCTTTCGCAAAATAATCTGATGCGCAGTTTACGCCATATGGCAAGCGTGTGTGCATATACCTTCCGAACGGGGTTATGAACGTCGTCAGTTTCTGACTTTCTTTATCTAACCTCAATTGGTGATAGCCTGTCTTAGCATCGAGTTTAGAAAATATTTTCGATCCTTTTAACTTTGCGAGCGCGACGTCTATCTTCGGTATCGGATGTACCGCGCGCCTGACGCTTTTATTGAGAACCGTGTAGTCGCCGCATATGCGTATTTCCTTGTCGTTTAGTTTCGGAACTGCTACTATTGGACTGCACCATTCTGTCGGGAAATCGACTGGGACGATTACGCCCTTATTCTGTAGTGCGTCTAACTCTTTCTTTAATTCTGGTAGTAAAGGTAACGCAACTGACCGCGGGACGCTTAACGCGAAGGGTTTGGTCCCCTCTCTCATGTGAATAGTTAACTCCTTGCTAAATAAACCTAGGTCCCTGAAAACTTTTGGAAACTCTTTTTCCACGCTTACTTTAGATTTGATGGGCTTGGTGTTAGCATTTCTTATTCCATAAACTAAATTAAATCCCCTTATTTCCGGCTTTCCAAGCAAATTTTGCTTTAACCCGCGCAAGACGTAAATTTTGCCTTCTAATTTCGCGTCGTCTTTAATTAAACTCACGTTACAATAGCCGATAACTGATAATCTTTTCCCATCAGGCCCGAAAACTACTTTGTCGGTCGGTAAAATTTTACGCTTAAAATTTTTCGGTATCGACTCGCTCGAAATGCAAGTTATGTCAGCGCCCGTGTCTATGAGAAATTCTTCCTCTTTCGCGAGCTCAAGAATCTTTACGCGAACTACAAAATCTTTATCTACATGCGATGTCCGACGCCCTATTGCTCTCAAGAACGCCATCTCGCTGGCTTCGTTTGTGACGTTGCCATCTTCTTCTGCTAGGCGCTTTATGTTGCGCGTTCTGCAAACTCTGTCCCAATGGCCTATCTTCTTACAGCTGCGGCATGTCGATCGAAGCGCTGGGCATCTCGCGCTTTCCGTATGTTGATCCAGTCCGCATCTCTGGCACGAGGCTCCTTTGTTGATATTCTTTTTTCCTTCTGTGACGCCATGTTTCTTGTTATTCTTCGCGGGCCATCTCGCCCGTCCTTGCGAGATCTTGTTTACTTCTCCGCATTCGCCGCCATTATTCTGACGCAGCAGCTTCCCGTGCTTAGCCTGTGTTTCTGCCTGACGAGCCATTATCACGGCCTTCTCCAATGTAAGATCGGCGATTAATTGTAATCGTTCCGACGTTTTTGAGTCTCTCACCCCGATGACCAACCGGTCTCTAATGAGATCCTCCTTCAATAAGCTATACTCGCACTTTTCGGCGAGTGTGTGTAGCGCTGTGACGAACGATTCTACACTCTCGTCCTGCTGTTGAACTCTTGAATTGAATTTAAATCTCTCAAAGATTAGATTCTTCTTTGGCGCGAAGTGATCTTTGAGTTTGCCCTTCACTGTATCAAACGTCGTCCCTGCGTCCATTTGCGGTAGGATCCGATTAAGAATTTCTTCGGCCTTCTCGCCCATCGTGTAGCACAATAGGTCGATTTTTTCTTTATCGCTCCTGCTCGAGAGGTTTGCTACAGAGATGTACCTCTCGAACCGTTTCACCCACGTCGGCCACGTGTCCGGCTTCATGAAGTCGAACTCGCTTGGTGCACGGATCGCGGAACCCGATGGCGGTAGCGCCTGGCTCTCTCGGCTCATTTTCCTGCGCTCACACACTATTTCTACGGACTCCTCCAGTTTTGGATACGCGACGTTTCTTTCTCGTCACGATACGGCACAGCTCGTGGTTAGATTCCGTCGCGTCGGGTGCGATTCCTCTTAACTTTAACTGTAGTCACGCACTTCTGACACCATATTGTGGTGGTCATACACCAGATAGGAAACGGGTACGGGTAAAGGATTGCTCCGTGCTAGTGATCACGGCGGGCGTTGCGAGAGCGTCGATCTCAAACGTGTGCGTACCGCGTACTCTCTTATCTTACTGTCCGTCCGTCTGTCTGCATCTACAGGTGGCGCCTAAGCGCTACGTTTTGTGTCTCACTCGCACAACAGTTTTTAAAAATTCAAAATGGCGGATCCAATATGGCCGACAACTTTCTAAAAATTGGATGAATTTGCTTGAAACGAGTTACTCGGGGGTTTTCGGGGTCGCAGATTACAAATCTGATATCAGTTTTCACTCATATATAAGTGTCTTCCACTTATATTCAATCGTTTTGAATCCCAAAACCTATTTTCATTTTCGTATTCAGCAACCCTGCGAACCCCCGAGTAACTTTTTTCAAGCGAATTCAATAGATTTACACTTTTCATATCCGCCATATTGGATCCGCCATTTTAAATTTTTAGAAACTGACATCAGATTCGCAATCGGCGACACCGAAAACTCCCGAGTTAATCGTTTCAAACTAATTCAGTCGATTTTCAATTTTTATGTCCGCCATATTGGATCCGCCATTTTAAATTTTTTGAAAACTGATTTCAGATTCGTATTCAGCGACCCCAAAAACCCCTGAGTAGCGTTTTTCAAGCGAATTAATTGTATGTGATTATTTTTCACAAACGATTTCTTTTTCAAAAAATGGCCATTTTTTGGTATATTATTGTTTATAATTAATGAACTATAGTATGTTAATATGTATGATGTCTTGTATTCGACAAATAAATGCCTCAGCTATGTAGAAAATTAATCACGACGTAAAAAACATGAGAAACTGATTTATAAAGGTGAAAAAACCAACGGATATAAGGTGGGACGCTGAGCGTCCCACCGTGACGCAAAGGGTTAAGACAATTGTAACATACTAATACAATTCTGAGACAGCCCTAAAATTCGATTAACATTACTATTCAGCATTAAAGCAGTCTTAAAACTCTAAAACATTTACAAAATATCCTTGTGGCATTCTTAAAATACTCAAAATGCCATAAAATGTTCTTGAGAGAGTCGCAAAACTCTCAGACGGCATTGAAGAGTGGTTAGAATAGTTCTGCAATCTTAAGACACTAAAATATATCAGTAATAAGTATTTATTACGAGTATCGGAGGACGACTGATGAATTTAAGGCAGAAAAAAT
>NW_017275553.1:0-1571 GCF_001594065.2 Cyphomyrmex costatus | reverse complement strand
GCGTCAAATTTTGGACAGGTGGGGTGTCAGATTTGACAAAGAATGCCCCATATATATATATATTCTAATAGTATATCTGTAAAGAATTAAACGTACTTTACCACTTTCATTTTAAAAAAATTAAGTTATTAAAACAAATGTTTTAATAAAAATGATAATTTTTATTTTAAATAAGTTTTCAAAGCTTATGTTATGTTTCTTATACCAGTCAACAGTCGGGAGTATTTAAAATAATTTTATTACTTAAAATATATATTTCAAATATGTATATATGTATTTAATATGAAGTGAGGGGTACAGCGGAAAGCGGAGGCCAAATCGGCCAAAAGTTACGTACACTTTACGTATGTTCACTTTGTACTGGCAACTTTAATAATCAGTTACTCTTCGTGGTAATATATTAATAATTTAATTCGTGATAGTACTGCGATAGTTTTAAATATACGGCATATCGGTCAGCAGTCGGTTTAGTATTTAAAATAATAGTGTTGTACCTCTCGGTGCAACAAGATATTAATTTGGGATTCGATCCGCTCAAAGAGTTGGAACCCACGAGGAAAGTGGTCAAGGTCGTAGAACAAACACACACTGCACCACACTTTTATTAAAATAACCCCTTTTATTTATTATAACACTTACAATTTCGAGTGGTTATTACCACTGATTACATTTATTCAAGTAATCGTAACCCTTTATTTAATTATTATAATTACCCGATTGAATGATTACACTTTGGTGGTTAATTGCTTATGTTACAATTCGAATAGTTGGTTACAATTGTCGAATTGATTTAATTAAAGAATATACTCGGGTTAAAGTCCTCGCTCGTGACTTAGACCGGTCGGCGACACTCGTTATCGCGGATGTAATATGACTCGGTTCTCGCGACGCGCGTAACGTATCGTTACGTTTAGATGTATGACAAGACTCCCCTGCCGGTTCTTAGACCGCCGAATATATAGGCGTCGCGGAGTCATTGAACTAGCGGCATTCGTGCCGTGTGCAATGCGGACATCGTCCTCTTGCATTTCGGCAGTTCGTTGTCCTGTCGAAATGCAAGATTTGCTTTTTATTAATAATTGTTCGATGTGCGTGCGGTCATTGCTTGCGTTCGATCAGTGATCGTTGTCCGCACGCGTTATGGAATTTGCAGCCTTGCATTTCCGCAAGTCGTTGCTATGCCGAAATGCAAAGGTTGCTTTGCAGTAATAATCTCGCATTTCCGCCAGCTCATTGCTAGGCTGAAATGCGAGACTTAATTGTGGTAGCACTCGCGGGCTACAACAATAGCTTTATTTAATATGTATTTAAATGATGACTGCACGGTTTATCGGTGAGCCAGGCGAGGGGGGACGTGCGACTCGCATTCGCCCTTTCGCATCAAAACAATCTCCAAGGCTGCTTTCACTAACCGTCTAATATTGACACGTCAGTTTTATAACAACATATATATATTTTTTTCATTAACGCGATTGCATATTATAAAACAAAATTATTAAATAAATGTAAAACATAAACGAAAAAAGTTAAAAGGACGTTGTAAGAGTCAAAAGAAATAATTTAAAACAACA
>NW_017275552.1:32467-34948 GCF_001594065.2 Cyphomyrmex costatus | reverse complement strand
ATACACGTTGCCATGCGAAAGTTTTCTCTACATTGAAGGAAGATTGACCGTGAAAAAGAAGGACGAAGAAACACCAACAACGCTTGGAAATAATTGCATAGCGTTCATGTTTGATGAAATTCGGTATGAACTCAACAGTGTGGAGATTGATCGCAACAGAAATTTTGGGATTACCAGTACCCTCAAGAACTATTATCGCTGACGTATGACAAGTCTTTGATTGCGTTGAACGCTGGATGGGAATCTAAATCCGATATAATGGAAGGTTACTTTAACTTTTGCGTACCGCTCAACATGCTGTTGGGCTTTTGCGAGGATTACAAACGCGTGATTGTTAACGCTCGCCATGAATTGATTTTGATACGAGCGCGCAGCGATAACAATTGTATACTGGGAAATTCAGCGACGGAGCCGGAGGTTGAACTGATCAAAGTGCAATGGCGGATGCCTCATGTTATGCTAAACGAGATCACTAAACTATCAATGCTGCGAGCATTGGAAAGCGGTCGTTATCTCAGTATGAGTTTTCGCTCATGGGATCTGTACGAGTATCCTCTGTTACAGAGTACGACGAAGCATACATGGGCTGTCAAAACGGCGACTCAACTCGAGAAGCCGCGTTACGTTATCTTTGCTCTTCAGACCGGTCGAAAGAATATCATGTCTCAAGATGCGAGCGTGTTTGATGATTGTAAATTGAGTAATGTAAAGCTTTATCTCAACTCAGAGTTTTATCCGTACGGTGATTTGAATCTCGATTTCAACCAAAAGGGATACGCTCTCCTGTTTGATATGTACGCGCGTTTTCATAAAGCATGTTACGGAATCGACTGCTTCGAAACGCTGCTCAATGTACTTTCGTTTATCGAGAAAGGACCGTTTACGGTCATTGACTGCTCGCGACAAAACGAATCCGTCAAGAGCGCTACCGTGGATGTACGAATAGAATTTGACTGCAAGGAGAATGTACCCGTCAATACTACCGCCTATTGCCTCATCATACACGATCGTGTTATCGAATACTGCCCGCTGTCCAACGTAGTGCGCAAGATTATGTAAATCGCACCGTCAGCAATTATCTTCAATTTAAGAGAGATTAACACTGATATGACTGCAGTTTCGAATAAATGCTCGTCATGATCGTACCAACGTTTGTGGATCTACAAGGATTCGTCGTAGAGAAGAAATTTATCGTCAAGGAAGTAGCGGTGCTGAGAAGAGGAACTGTTATCACACACTACATTTTTTCATGTCCTATACCATGGAATTTACTGACAAGATCCGACAAATCTTGCGCTTCCTGGTTGAGTGCTTATCACCATGGTTTGCGATGGGAAGACGGGATGGTCCCGTACAGCATGGCGAAACGTCTAATCACAGAGGCTGTAACAGAAGACGATGAAGCTCTCGTATATGTAAAAGGACTTGAAAAACGACAATGGCTAGTTGACATTCTCGATTGCGATAATGCGATCGTTGAAACTCTAGATGCGCATTACGAAGATGTAGAATCCCTACGTAATATAGATGCTTGTAATACGATACGGTGTGGAAGACACGCTAAGAATTGTGCTTTGCAAAATGTATTTAAAATATTCAACTGGTGGTCGCAACATCAGGAATAATTGTAAGATTTTTAAAATAAATGTAAGATTTTTTAAATAAATACGTTTTATTTCCGTTACCCGTATCACCCATATAATAGATATAAGTAGATAAATATAAGTAGATCAATATATTGAAAGTAGACAGATAGCTGTTTAATGTTGACCGATATCTGTCTGATAGCTGTTTAATGTTAACCGATATCTGTCTGATAGCTGTTTATAGCATTTCAATAGCTATCTGATAGCTGTTCAATAGCTGTTCATAGCAGTTTGATAGCCGTTCGATAGCTGTTAAATAGCTGTTTAGAGTGTATCGATAGCTGTTTGATAGCTGTTTGATAGCTGTTCGATAGCTGTTCGATAGCCGTTCGATAGCTGTTAAATAGCTGTTTAGAGTGTATCGATAGCTGTTTGATAGCTGTTTGATAGCTGTTCGATAGCTGTTCGATAGCCGTTCGATAGCTGTTCAATAGCTGTTCAATAGCTGTTCAATAGCTGTTCATAGCTATTCGGTAGCTGTTCCATAGCTGTTCCATAGCTGTTTAATATATACATAATATGTGCTTCAAATGCTGCAATGGATAAAACGCTGAAGTTTCTTCATGGAATCGTTGAGCGCGATATCTACTCGTATACTTTTTTAGCTGAGATATACTTTTTTGATTAAGATATAAATCTTTAGCCGAGGCATTGCACTTTTGCATGGAGACACTGAACTTTGAAAATGCTGCAGTCTCTTTTAAAATGTCATTTTGTCACGTACAACTTCAGTATAAATTCTCGCTCATCCCCGCGGTCCATCAGTGTCTTAAACGCTATTCTGTCAGTTCAGTCAATTATCGTGTCTATAAAAGAAGAGCCAAAAAAAAAAAAA
>NW_017275552.1:16996-24580 GCF_001594065.2 Cyphomyrmex costatus | reverse complement strand
TTTAATAAAAATAATTTAAAATTGAAAATTCAATTAAAAATATAAATAAATTAAATTCTAAAAATAAAATAATTATTTATATATTAATTAAAAATAATTTTAAAAAAATTTCACTCATTTTTCATAATGCATTATAAAAATTAAAATTAAAAAAATAAGACTTGTGTAATTTTTTAAAGAATACAAGGTGAGTTATTCCCGTGGATGCGCAGTAGCCTAAAAATAGTTGGGAGCTGACAGCCAATCACATTAGTTCCAAATTATACAATTCAATATGGCTGATGATATGTTTATAATTCGTTTTAAATTCGTGCGCTAAATAAGGAACACAGTCTATTGGTCATCCCCACCATTCCTAGCCGTTGTTATGCGCAATAACTCACCTTGTATTCTTTCCACCATGTATAAGATAATGAATGAAATAAAATTCTAATTTTTTAGAAATGTTGATATTTAACATAGAAAAGTAGAATATTTATAGTATTTAACTTTATATTATTTTAAGATGTTTTAATGAATTTATAAATTAAAAATTTATAAATGAAGTTGTAATTTAAAAAAAAAGAAATATAGCCATAATTAGATGATTATTTATAGTGTTTTTTTAATGTAATCTTTATGAGTTAACTTCATACCAAATGTCATAAAAATAATTTGACATATTTACGATGAGAAGTACAATCGACATTATTATGAATTTTATGTTTTTGAAAAGAAAGAATTATCAACTTAAGCAGCTTGGGTCAGTTAAGTGCTGGATATTTTGATTTAAGCTCAGTCTTGATTATTGTCAGACAATAATAACACGTCGTGTGGAAAAAAAAGCGGATATTGTATTCCAATATATATTTAAACGTAAGTAAATAGAGATTGCAATAATTTTAAAACGTGAGACTGATAATTTAATAAAACAAGCACATTCCTTGCACGCGCTACGTGCGCGATGGTCCATTATGCTCTTTTTATGAATTATGTTTCTTAGAAAATTGATTAGAAAACAACAACTCCACTAATTACTACTAATACAAAATTTCCATGAAATTTGAAAACCTTAAGAATATCATTATTGTTTACGATAGCCACATTAATTCTACCATTTTGATAAACAAGATTTAGTTTATTTTTTTAAACACCGTTTAAGTAAAAAAAAACGACACACAGTGCGGCTGTGCTGGGTTGCGTACACAATTATTCTTAATAAAAATTAGTAAAATAAATGTCTTTTTCAATAAGAAATTTTTTAAACCAATACAAGTTAATAATTTAGAAAATTTTTATTATTTTAAGGTGAAAAGTCAGGACATAGATTTAAACTTTAGAAAAAAATATTACAAATTACCGTAATATAAATTCATATAGGAATATAGCAACATCATTTAAAAAAAAAATTCAAAATTATAAAAAAGGGAAAATATTTCCTTTTGTGGTACTTAAGAAAAAGAAAAAGATTATGACATATTTTTTATTGGAAAAAACTATGAGTAATCTCCAACAGGTTATAGCCGAAGCTCGTTCTTCGTTAAAAAGTTATTTTCAATTTTTGCAAAAAAATAAAGTATTATTTCTGCTATACATGAATGATGTAAATTACAATTCTATACCTTTCTAAAAAACACATTTTTTCTAAGATAAGATAATCTTAAAACAAGAAGTAATTTACACAATTCGAACTAAACAGGGGCACACTTCTTCCAAAATTATACAATTGTTGAGATTGAGCTTATTAGAAAAAATTAAATCGACATGGTGGATGCGGTAGTGGGTGGGCGTAGGCCACCAACTTGGACAAAACAAAGAAATAATGTGTATGTGTGTGTGTGAGAGTGTGTGTGTGTGTGTGTATGTGTGTGTGTTTAAAAAACATCAAATAACATCTTCAGTGTAATAAATTAAAAAAAAAAACAAAAAAACACACTAAAGGGTGGGGAGAGGGTGCATGGGGGGGCCTACGCCACCCAAACCAAGCAACAGACATATAGAAAGAAGACGAAAGAGGTGGAAGAACTGTGCCCCTGTGCAGGAAGAGGGAGAAAAAAAAAATAGAGGAAAGATTAACGTTTATGAGCAAGGATGTGTTTAGGTTACATTTGGTTTTAATTTGGACGTTCAAATACGTTATTCAACGGTGCGGTATCCATAAATATGTATAATTTTCAAAAAAAGATACGTTAATTTTCGAACTTATTTTGTTAATAAATTATTAACGAAGGGCATAAGACGTCAAAAACCAGTTGGAGGATAATCAGGATCATGACCTTGAAAATGTATATCAAGGAAAATGTCTTTGGAGGGGACACACCAAATGGGAATATTAACCCAAAAAAGTATATGTTACATCTTTGTTTTTTTAAAAAAAAAAGGGTTAATTTAGAAAGATTTCGTTATATTTTTGAAGTAATTGTTAAAAAAAATGTTACGTTTAATAGAAAGGCGAATAAGCTTAATTTGCTTTTTTTAAACTTTTAAAAAAAGAAGAAATTTTGAGGAGATAAATATTTACTATAAATAAAAAAATTAATACACACGCGCGCGCAATTACGTGACAATTATGTTATTTGTATATATTTTATACATATATGTTAAAATATAAAATTTTTGTTAATTCATTGTAAAATTTATTAAATGAAGTGAAATTAATGAACAAAGTACTTACATTGAATTTGTTATTGTATAGATGAAATTTTAAAAAAAGAAGAAATTAAAAAGGATAAGTAAGTAAAAAATGGAAGCAGTTATTATATAGAAAAGATAAAGATTAAATTACTTAAAAAAAAAACATTTAAAGTAAGTATTAATATAGTTTAAAGGATAAAAATACAAACAAAATATTAAATTTAATAATTAACAAAAAAAAAGAATGTTTTTTTTAAAAAGAAAAGAATAAAATATTTGGACTTTTATTAAATTTAAAAAAAAAATATGGGAATGATTGTGTGAATAAATATTGAATTAATATGAATATTGTTGAGAAAAAAAATGTTTGTTGTTGTTAATGATAAAATATTAACATAAAAATTAATGATATAATTATAAAGATAATTAATTTAATATTTAATATTAATTTATTATTTAAAAAAAAACAATGCCAAAACGAAAAATTGAACGTAATTTAGAGGATGAAGAAAAATTTCAGAAAAAACGCCGTGAAAGAAAAGCGGAAAATCAACGTGAGCGACGGCAAAGAGTAAAAGAAATAAATAATAAAACCCGAGAAAAAACAATAATTTGTCCAAAAAATGCAAAACGACAAACAATATGTCGCTTTCGCAAAAAAAATCAACCCTATTTAAATCAAGAAGGCCAATCACGTTATCAATTACGTAATAAAAAAAAAAAATAATAAATCAGGAAAATATCATTAATAATATTGAAGAACATTATATTGGAGCAATGAATGAATTTTGTATTCATTGTGATGCAAAACATTTTATTGCAGAAAAAGTAATAAATAAAGGAAATTCATTTCAAGATTGTTGTAATCATGGTGCAGTATATTTACAACCAATTCCAGATCCACCTTACATTATTAGATCTTTATTTAATGGAAGTCATGCTAAATCCAACAAATTTTTTAAAAATATACGAGGTTATAATAATTCATTTTCATTTGCGTCATTTAATGCCAATATAATAACTTATAAAGATAGAAGACCAGGACCATATTGTTTTAAGATACAAGGACAAATTTATTATCAGATTAATACATCATTATTTGCAGGACCAAATGAAGAAATAACAAACGGACAGTTATTTATAATTGATTCGAATGAGGCAATAGATCATCGTTTGAAGAAAAATTCTAAATTAGATGTAGAAATTTTACAAAATATTGAAAAAATAATGAGAAAATATAATGTATTTACAAATTCATATCTAATGATGAGTGAGGAATTGAAAAAGCAAAGCGATTTAGAAAAGAAACAAAATAAATTAATCATGGAATTAAAATTATCATTTACTGTACGACCAGGAATGGATTATCGAAGATACAATGTTCAAAGAACAAATGAGGTAGCTATTGTTTTTACAACAACAGCCGATGGAGAAATTCCAGATTCTTATGTCACAATACGTAATAGAAACACAAAAATTTTGAAAAAAGTTAGTTCAATGGATCCAAATGTGGAACCTTGGATATACCCTTTATTTTATATATATGGAACACGTGGTTGGCATCGTGATTTAAAAAAAAAAAATAGTGAGAGAAGAATAACTAGAGCACAATATATTAAATATAGAATGGCTATTCGTAACGATTTTAATATTTTCATATTAGGACGTCGTTTATTTCAACAATGGCTTGTTGATAACTATGTAAAAATTGAAAAAGATAAAATAGAATTTTGTAAAAACCATCAAAAAGAAATACGTGTAGAAACATATCAAGGATTAATAGATCATATGCAAAATAAAGCATCTAATATTAATGGACGAGTTGGAAAAATTATAGTTCTGCCATCAACATTTATTGGATCTCCTAGAAATATGTTACAAAATTATCAGGATGCAATGGCAGTTGTTGGTAAATTTGGAAAACCAGATCTTTTTATTACAATGACATGTAATCCTAATTGGCGAGAAATTTTAGAAAATCTTTTACCATTTCAACAGGCATCTGATAGACCGGATATTTGTGCACGAGTATTCAATATTAAAAAAGATTATTTAATTGATTTAATTGTTAAACAAAATTTTTTTGGAGAGGTTGCAGCTTACGTTTATGTAATTGAATTTCAAAAACGCGGTCTACCACATGTACATATATTAATTACAATGAAACAAAATTATAAACTAACAACAGAAGAAATTGTTGATAAATTTATATGTGCTGAAATACCAGATCCGCAACAAAACTTTCGTTTACATGAGATAGTCATGAAAAATATGATTCACGGACCATGTGGTGATTGGTGTTTGAAAGATGGAAAATGTACTAAAAATTATCCAAAAGAATTTAAAAATGAAACAATAATGGATGAAGATGCTTATCCATCTTATCGACGTCGGAATACTGGAAGAACATATGAACGTCCAGGAAAATATGTCGTGGATAATCGCTATGTTGTTCCATATTGTCCAAAATTATCAATGATTTTCAATTGTCACATAAACGTAGAAATTGTTTCAAGTATTAAATCTGTAAAATATCTATACAAATATATATATAAAGGTCATGACGTAGCAGCGATAACTTTAGAACCAAAAACAAATGATATAATTATTGATCATGATGAGATCCATAATTATATCGAAACTCGATATGTTGGTCCAGTTGAAGCAAGTTGGCGCATTCTTGGAAAAAAATTACATGATAAAAGTCATGTTGTAATACGGTTACCGATTCATTTACCGAATGAACAAAATATTACAATAGAAAATGAATGTTATGAAGATGCTTTGATAACAGCAGAAGATCGAGGAACTATGTTGTTAGATTATTTTGCTTTAAATTTACGAGAAGATGAAGCAAGAAAATACTTATATATAGAAATACCGCGTTATTATACATTTAAAAAGATAAACATTAATGGAAAAAATGTTTCAAAGTGGGTAAAACGTAGAAATAAATATAATTGTATTGGACGAATATATTCAGTAAGTCCTACGCAAATTGAATTATTTCATTTAAGATTATTATTAATGACAGTTAAAGGAATAACAAATTTCAAAGATTTAAAAACGGTGAATGGAGAATTATGCCAAACATTTACTGCAGCATGTTTAGCTTTAGGATTAATAGAAGACGATACTGAATGCATAAAAGCAATGAACGAAGCTGTAAGATGGATGATGCCGCAACAGTTACGCAGATTATTTGTTCGTATTTTAATACATTGTAATCCATTACATCCTGAGGAATTATGGGAAAAATTTAAAGATGCTCTATCAGAAGATTATATTCGGAAAAATGGTGAATTGAATGGTTTTAAAAATTCATATATACATATCAATAATATGCTATTAAAAGAAGGTAAAAGCTTTTCAGATTTTCAAAATATGGAACAAGTGACAATAAATGAAAATAAAAATGAATGTTTAACAGAACAAGAATGTTTAATTGGAATAAATCAATATAAACAATTAAATAAAAAACAAAAAGAAATAGTTGATATTATATTAAATACATTAGATAATAACATTTCTGAAAAGCGTTGTTTTTACATAGATGGACCTGGTGGATCTGGAAAAACTTTTATATATACAACTATTTATTATCTAGCTAAAGTACGAAATAAGTGTGTATGTACAATGGCTTACACAGGCATTGCTGCAACATTATTACCGCATGGAAAAACAGTTCATAAAACATTTGAATTACCGGTACCATTATTTGTTGATTCAACATCAGGAATTAAAATTCAATCAAAGGAAGCAAAATATTTAAAAGAAACGGAGATTTTCATTTGGGATGAAGCACCAATGGCACCACGTTATGCTTTAGAGATCGTAGATCGGACATTACGTGATCTTACCGGTAAAAAATTACCATTTGGAGGAAAAGTTATTGTTTTGGGTGGAGATTTTAGACAACTATTACCTATTAAAACACATAGTACTAGAAGCGAAATTATTAATTTATCAATCAAATTTAGTTCAATATGGAAATATTTTATACAATTTAAATTAACAAAAAATATGCGAATACATCCAGAGGAAAAAGAATTTTCGCAATTTTTATTAGATTTAGGCGAAGGAAATTTAAATGATAATAATAATAATATACAAATTCCTAAATGTTGTATAGCTAAACCAGATACAGATATAATAACAGATATATATGGAGATTTAATTTTAAAAAAGGATTATAATAAAATTGCAAAATGTATTATACTGTCAGCTAGAAATATAGATGTTGAAGAAATAAATAAAAGAGTGGTGGAATTATTAGACGTATCTGGCGAACGTATTTATACAAGTATTGATACTGTTGTAAATTATAATGAAAATAATAATTTTAGAGAAATCATATTACCAGAATATTTAAAAAATCTTTCACCAACATGTCTACCGCCACATGAATTACGTTTAAGACCAAAATATGTTATTATATTAATTAGAAATTTAAGTATTAATGAAGGACTATGTAATGGAACAAGATTAATAACTGAAGAACTTGCCGATCATTTACTAAAGTGTAAAATATTAACAGGTGATAAAATTGGAGAAATTGTTTTTTTAAATAGAATAACACTTTATTGTGAAAACATATATCCTTTTACTTTTACAAGAAGACAATTTCCAATAAAATTAGCATTTGCAATAACAATTAACAAATCACAAGGTCAAACATACGATAGAGTTGGAATTGATTTAAGAAAAGATGTATTTAATCATGGACAACTTTACGTTGCTTTTTCACGGGTACGAACATGGCAAGCTTTAAAAATATATTTAGGAAATCAACGAGAAAACAGATTTGTTAAAAATTATGTATATAAAGAAATATTAGATTAAAATATTTAATGACTTTAAAAAAAAGGAAGGATTAAAATTTAGAATAATTCAATAATATAAGAAGAAAAATTAGTTTAAGATGTTAATTTTTAAAATTAAAAAATTATGAATTAAAAAAAAGAAAAAAAA
>NW_017275552.1:1304-16826 GCF_001594065.2 Cyphomyrmex costatus | reverse complement strand
AAAAAAAAAAAAAAAAGGAAATATAATAATTAGAAGAGAAATTAAATATAAAAAAAAAAGAATATAAAAAATGAGAACGAGTATGAGAGTGAATGTGTGTGTTTGTGTGTGTGTGAGTATGTGTTTATAGAATTAATTAACAAAAAAAAAATGACAAATATGGCAAACTAAAATGTTTCGAAAAACAGAAAGGATTTTAAAAAACGGTGAAATTATAAATAAAGGCGAATAAGCGGTCATAGAAATTAGACCTTTATGATTGCAAAAAAAAACATATTACATAAAAAAAGAAAGATTAGGATGTTAATGATCTTAAAACAGGTTTCAAAAAATTGTAAAACAAATTTTTCTTCTTATATTATTGAATTATTTTAAATAAATCCTTCCTTTTTTTAAAGTCATTTAAAGAAATTTCAAATTAGAAGGAATTAGGCGAATGAAAATAATAATGAAAAAAAAAGGAATATAAATTACAGAAAAAGCATGTAATAATAGAAATTAGGAGTTGTTGATTAATAAAAAAATAAAAATATAATATTAAAAAAGAAGAGCATAATGGACCAGCGCGCGCGTAGCGCGCGCAAAGGATGTGCTAGTTTAAAGAAATTGCTTTATTTTTAATTATAAGATTAAAACCGCGCGTGCGTCATATGTGATACACCATGCAACACTGGTCTGCTGGTTAGATATAGATAGATAGAGTGAGATAACACATAAAGTCAAAGGCCCTCTATTATCAAAAAAACGAGATGGACATTTTCTTTGGTCGACGATGATGACAATGATGACAATAACGACATATCTTAAAAATGAAACGTGAAAATTCACAGATCCGGACTTTGCATCGCGATATCTCCGCTCGTAGGGCAAGTAGAAAAAAAATGAGCATCTTTATAATACAATTTAAGTATTTGCTATCGATTTAGCGTATGTAGAACTTGATCGGTTCAACCGTTACTGAGATCTGATCATCTCAATCCCCTGAAATTCTAAGTTTTGCGTAAAGTAGCCACGGCAGTGTCGGGCGCGTCTGGCTTAGCGCCGAGACACTACCGTGTCTTCAGATATGTACGTAGTATGTACGTAGTATGTACGCATGTAGGTATTACTATGTACCTATATGTACGCAATATGTACTTAGTATGTACGTATGTATAATTAGTATGTACCTATTATAGTATGTACGTAATATGTACATAGTATGTATGTATGTATGAACGCGTCACAAAGTGTTACCGGTTTTTTTCCGAAAAAAAATATCACGAAAGATAGAGCAAAAATTAATTTAATACTCGTTTTCGCGTATCAAATTACATCGAAGCATTTTTCAAGGGGGGGTGAGGGGTTGGCGGCTTTTGAAAATGTTTGACTTATTTTTCACGCGATAATGTCATCGCCTCGAAAGAAAGACCGGCGGCGGCTCTTGAAAATGTATCCCCGTAAACATTTCGGTAACTATACCACGAAGTAAGAGAGAAGGAGGTCGAACTCTGTGAAACGTAAATGGTCCTAGTGACCCCTAATTGGGAGAGAGTCCGCTGAAAGGAATGGATTCTTATGGTTGGGCGCCATTTGCAACTAACCTTACCCGAACAGTCCGGCCTGATCCATTGCTTGCAATGCTTGCATTATACGGAGAGGTCACGAAGTACGAGACCGTGGGAGAGGTTAAGAGTTCCAAAAAATTAAAAAAAGTGAAGATTTATAACTAACAAGACAGCAAAGTCTCTTTTCTTTCCTATCGCATCATCTTTTTCACCTTTGGTGATATATCCTCGTATCCAACATGATATATTCTATAATATAAATATTAATACTAAATTTTTAATTTATAACTCTTAAATTACTCTTCCCACTTACAACTTTTTCTTGATGATTTAGGTTACTCACACTGCATTAGATTAGTGCACATTAAAAATTGTATTATGTAAAATATGTAAATCCAGTGGCATAATATAATCAACTTTGACAATAAAATAATATACGTACATATTTTGTTAAATAATGTAATATTATCTATTGAATGTTTAATCGTTTAAAATATTTATATGCTTTAACTCTGCTAATTTCGTACACAGTAGCTTTTAGTACGTACTAATCTAGCGTAGTACAAGTGATCGAATTTACTATTAATTCTTATAAATCTTTACCTTTTTTAATTTTTTGGAACTCTTAGTCTTAACCTCTCCGTATAATGCAAGCACGCTCTTACTTCGTGAATGCAAGCCAGACCGGACTGTTCGGGTAAGGTTAATTGCAAATGGCGCCCAACCATAAGAATCCATTCCTTTCAGCGAACTTCCTCCCAATTAGGAGTCACGAATCAGGACCACTTTTTCAGCTTGCGTTCTATTAAGTTCGGTCTCATTCTCTCTTACTTCGTGAACTATACATAGCGCGTTTTCCCTCACCCGCGCATACTCCACGACCACGTTACCGTAAACGTGCACCTATACGGATGGATAATCGTTGCTCATTATATATATTAATATATTTCTTTTCATTATATTAATATACTTCACCGTCTTTGTGTCACGCGATGATGTCATCGAAAGAAAGTGCGGCGGCGGAAATGTATACCTAAACATCTCAAGGCGGCGGCAGCGGCAGCTCGGCTCACCCTCCCCTCCCCCGTACCTTCCCCGCGCCACGCACCCCCCATGGAGTTCCCGATCTAGAACTCTCCTAGTATATCTACTTACGATGCTGATACAAAATTGCTAATATTTCAAGGTTATATTGTTGCCAGATGTCCAACTATACGATATGACGTTTCACAGCAGACAATTTTAACCATATGTGGCAATCTTCGTGTTCGTCTTTACCGACTTCACTGAAGATTTAGAAGATTCCGTCTTTATTTTCACATAAACACTTGTATACTTTATTTTCACATACATACTTGTACACTTTATTTTCACGTACACACTTTATATCTTTTGGAGATTACATTTCAAATTATCTTTTGTTAAAATCATTACTCATATAGATATAAAAATTCCATGACAACCAAAAAATAATTAAAGACATTTATTCAATTCTATACACGATTTCATCTTGTCAACATCATTATATTTACTCTGAATTTTAATATTAAAAGTTATTATCGCTAAAGACATTACTATTAATTATCCACACATAACATACTGGTGGCGCCATCTTTTGTCAAACGGCGAAAACTTATTTGTACACATAATAGATAATGCGTGGTAATATACATATTACAGGGCTCGTGAAGAAATGCAACTTTCGGCCGTTTTTCGAATCAACTTCGCCTACCGCTGTCCCTCTTACCTCACCACCCGCGCGAAAACCAAATGCCACTCGACGCTTAGGAGTGTACTAAGACGCTCATAGACGTAAGGAGCATTCATTCGGGGCGCTCGACACGCTGTAATCTTTATTCTATCTTTATTTTTCGCTCATTACATACGAAACTAATAGTGAATTCGGTTGAACGTACTAGTGCATATTAGTGTACATTAAAGCCGTTATACACAGATTTAATACGTGTAAAAGTAAAATGCAAATATTCGAATTACAAAATACAGATTTTACATAACGGCACAATAACATCTATTGCAGATCTCATGGTTTAATTCCGTTTTTATATTTATATTAAGCATACATTTTTAAACTTTCAATTTGTGTACGATTTTAATGTGCATCAGTGCGCATTGAGTGGATCCAATCGAATTCGCTGTAAGATAGAACGACGCAACGTGTGAGCACTAAAAGCGAATGCATCCAATGGATTTTCAAATCTGGAGACACGGTAGTGTCTCGGCGCTAAGCCAAGCGCGCGACACTGCTGTGCCTCCTTTACGCGAAACTGAGAATTTTTCGGGGTCGAGATGATCAGATCTCAGTAACGGCTGAACCGATCAAGTTCTACATACGCTCAATCGATAGCAAATACTTAAATTGTATCATAAAAGTGCTTTCATTTTTTTTCTACGTGCCCTATGAGCGGAGATATCGCGACGCAAAGTCCGGATCTGTGAATTTTCACGTTTCATTTTTAAGATACGTCATTATTGTCATCATCGTCGACCAAAGAAAATGTCCATTTCGTTTTTTCGATAATAGAGGGCCTTTGACTTTATGTGTTATCTCACTCTATCTATCATCTCACTCTATCTATCTATATCTAACCAGCAGACCAGTGTTGCATGGTGTATCACATATGACGCACGCGCGGTTACTTATAATTGAAAATAAAATATTATTCAATACAATATAAAATATTTAATAATATATATTATATATATATATAAATTAAAATTAACAATAAACCTCCCAGGTCAAAAATAAATTGAGCAATAATGGTTGTTAAATATATCTATAAATTTATTATAATGATAACATTAATATACGGTACGTTTCGACTTCACAGAGTCTTTATCAGCCGTAAAAAACCCCTTAACAGATGAAACCAATTTCCTCTTAAGACATCCGAAGTTACTACGACCACACTATATGTCCTAACTGTGCAGATGGTCACACGTTAGTGACAAAGATTCAATACATATCCAGTCAACCAGACCCCCCCTCCACCCCACCCACATGTATCCATCTATTAACAAAAAATATGCGATTCATGAATTTATAAAGGATCTTGAGAAAAATAACCGTAATTTTAATGACGCATGTAAAAGTAAGATTCGTTCAGAAGCTGTCCTTAAATTAGAAAACTTTTTAGCCAATAATATTAATAATAATAATGATAAATTGGCATTAAATAATTATAATAAAACAATAGACTTTTGTAAAAATAGTCCCAATATAGTTTTTACTAAGGCAGATAAGGGTAATGTCACCGTGGCGTTGGACAAAAGTGATTATATTTTTAAAAAATTGAAGAAATGTTAAGTGATAGAAACACCTATTTATTAGTAAAGAAAGACCCTATGAAATCAATAGAAAAAGAATTGAATTTAATGTTAAAAAAATGGACAGAGAAAAATTACATCCAAAAATTACTCAATTGCATCTACGTTCTTCTGATTCCAATCTACCACTTGCATATGGACTCACAAAAATTCATAAAGATAATTACCCGTTAAGAATAATAGTTTCCTCAATAAACACTGTGTGTGTGCTTTATACCGTTTGGCTACATTTTTACATAAAATTATATCAAATAGCATACCAAAAAATCCCCTTGGAGCTTCTAACAATTTTAACTTATACAAACAAATTTCTAACAAAAAAATTAATAACTATGATTCCATAATTTCATTGGATGTAACTTCTTTATTCACAAATATTCCTCATAATTTGATAATTGACAGCATTAGTAAGAGATGGAATTATATAGAACAAAAAACTATTATCCCTAAAAATGAATTCATAAATGCCATTATGTTTTTGTCTTATCTTCGACGTTTTTTAAATTTAACAATTCAATATACAAACAGACCTATGGGACACCTATGGGCTCACCGTTGTCTCCGATTGTAGCTGATTTAGTGTTACAAGAAGAAAAAGCTTTAAATTTACTAAGTTTCTGTTCTGTCGTCAGCGGAAATAAATTAATATTCACACTGTGGTTTCGTTTCGTAGTCTTTATTAATTTTTGTATGTTCACAAATATTGGTCACTATGTCTTAACCACGCATTACTGGCTAACGTATTCGCATTGCCACGATACACTTTATGTTACGACGGTGAATGTTCGCTATGTATTTCACATCGCTGTTGCGACGGAATATGTTCGCACAGTGATTTGATTCACTGGTGTCGACAACGCCTAGGGGCTGATGCCCTGAGTCGACCACGTTTAAGGGGTGTTGCCCAGATTTATTGTGATTTGGTACGGATACGCGACAACGCCTAGAGAGAAGAACTCTTGAGTCGCGTTCGGCTCGAATAGACACTGCTCGGAGACAATGAGTTTAAGTAAACTGTACGATAGTCGCGAGAGAAGTGAAGACGCGATGTCAGTTTGTAAAGATCACGACGCGGTGGAAGGGAACATATCCCCAATCGAATCCGGGCCCTAATAGGTCGTTCGTCAGTCACGTGTGCCAAAGGAGGGCCGTGTACCTTGTCGTAACCGTACTGCGCTGCGGCGCGTTTTTTGTCACCGTTGCTAACGTCTCAACCGTTGGAAAGAGACGAACTGTGTATTGATGTCCGAGTATGCATGCGGACTTGTGTCAAAGCCGCCGTACCAAATTCACTGCGTATTATCATGCATGATATAAAAGAGCTCTGACGCAACAGTTTCAATGTGTCATTTTATTTTCGTTATGTGGATGATATAATTTTGGCAGCCCCGGAGGACAAAATCATGGTAATTTTTGATACTTTTAATAGCATTCATGAACGATTACAGTTCACAATAGAATATGAGCATAATCATTGTATAAGTTTTTTGGATTTGTTACTGATTGTGGAAGATGGTAGTATAACAATTGATTGGTTTCATAAGAAAACTTTTTCTTGGAGATATTTATCTTATTTGTCTAATCACCCTCTTTGTCACAAAATAGGCGCAATTTATGGCCTGGTGAACAGAGCGATATTACTATCACATCCTAAATTTCATCAGAAAAATTTAGAAAAATGTATTTCAATCCTTTTAAATAATGGATATCCGCTGGAATTAATTTTCAAACAATTTAGTATACGAATTAAAAATTTGATACAAACTAAAAAAATTACTTCCACATTCAGTGATAACTCGGAAGAAAGTAATAAAGATTTAAATAAGAAAAAGTTCATCGTATTTCTATTTATAAATAGTATAACATACTCAATTACTCATATGTTCAATGAATAAAAAATAAAACGAATATAAAGGACTCTTAGTATTAAAAATTGTCAATGAAATAAAAAGGCAATTAAGAGTCAATATTATATGTGTGAACTAATAAAACATTTAATATATTATAAATTAAAATAAAATAACAATAAACTAAAATTCACACTATAAATGCGCACGCAAACAGAAGTCAAACCATAACGTTTCGGCTGCATATTCGAGCCATCCTCAGATGTACATATAAATATTAATTAACGCAGTAAAACATCTTTAGTTAACGCAGAAAAAACAAGAAAAAAAACTATGATGGATTGTTATGTTCTAAAACATTGAGTATTTCCACTGTTGTGCCGCTACTTGCGACACAGGGTACGGGATCCATCAAGGATTCGGGAGCAGCAAATAATTATTGGAACACTTTTCTTTTTTATGAACTTTAATTATATTTTCAATAAACTTTATTAATTCCCACTTATTCACAAAGTAATTATTTCACATGTATCACTTACACTACGCGTGTCGCGATATAACTTTAAGATCGTATTCGAGCAGAGTGACGCGCTACACTTTGATAAAATTACTGACTCCACTCTGAATCGGTCTTCTCATATTTATTTGAATTATTGAGGTCTCTGACCTTCATATTCGGCGCTTCTCATCAGCGTTCCGCTAATCGGTCGAGGGCGTGATCGCGTAATCGCGTCGCGCTCGCGGTTTTAATATTATAATAAACTTATTTCGCCGCGCGTTCCGGTAATCGGTCGAGGGCGTGATCGCGCAATCGAGTTGCGTTCGCGATTCGTATTATTAATTTATATTATTCTTAATATATTATTTCTTGGTTATGGCGCAATTGTCACTTGTGCAATTTAGCACTCGTGACATTCCTCCCCCTTTGGGAAAAGGAAATGAGGTTACGAATTTCCGTTGTACATATCTATATTCCCGGATTACAATTTATTTTACAATCGTTTCTTTTGTTTAATATAACATAGCGTCGTTAACGCGGCGCTGTATTTCTTCCTCCTGTCTTTCTATTTTCTTTCTTTTATTCTTATTTTTTATTAGCCATAAAATACCTACTATTATTCCGCTTACTAGCGCTATTATCAGTACGCCTGATCCGATTGGATATACTATATATCTATAATTGGATAAAATATTGTCGCCTTTTAAATATTCCTGTATTTCGCTTGTTTCTAAACTTAATTTCGTTAATTCTTCCGTATCCTTAATTATATGTCTTAAAGGAGTACGTTTTGGAAGATCGAATGTAGTTTCTTGTTCTTTATTTAAAGTTAAATTGAACTCTGGTACGTTCGTTTGAATATAACGCGTCTCTAATTGTGTTTTCGTCCTCAAAATGATTTCTGACGTAGTTAATTTACAATTTCCTGTTAATTGAATTTTACCAGTTTTATTTATTTCGATTTTCTCGTCTTTTTTATCATTACAAGAAATGATACATTCTTGACCTTCTTTGGTTGAATACAACCATGTATTTTCTTCTAACGGCGCTATCCATAGCGTTGTACTCGAGAGGACTCGTCCATACTCGCAATTTTGGAGTCGTCCTGGCGTGTTAATAAAAACTAGCACCTCGCATGGCGCGTTTGATTTTATATTATATATTGGAAAGTTTCTTTCGCACGTATAAGTAGTAATATCGCGTATACATTTATTTAATTCGTTTTCGCGTAATAGAGTATAATGATTATTTTCTTTATCTAACGCTATAATCGGATGGATTATTTTAATAAATTTAAATATATTTTCCTGTTCATGGATAGGAAATGGAATTACTTTTATTATCTTATACGTAGGATACGCTATTATTGGGAACTTTAAAGTAGTAAATATAACATTGTTTATTATTATCGCGTTTATCGCTACATATTTGTGGATCGTATCCCAATTTTCTAATTTTATTTGAAAGGGAAAGTGCAACCCTTTGGTTAATTGTGTCGCGGCTTCCCTCAATTCCATTATTATATTTTCTAATGGTAATAGACGGGTAGGAACTATTCCGTCTTTTGAATAAGCTAAGAAGTCTAGCGTCTTATCTATGTCTGCAGTTAAGTCTGTCAGTATGGCAGTAAGTATTTGTAAATGTTCGTCTAGATCTTCTCGCTGTGTGTATTGGTCTAACTGTAGCTCCATTCTTCTAGTGACGTTTAATAATAAATTTTCGTTGTAAGCCATTGCCTGTTCCAGATTTTGGATATGTCCAATCGTGGCATTTAATATTTTTAATTGATGCTTCGCTGCATGCTGTAGTACCTGCTGATTATTTTTCAGTAGCTGTAGTTGCTCGTCTATTCGTTGTGCATCGTCAGCATCCATGGTTCCGAATAGCGTTTTGCTGATTGTACCGATGGCATTTAATAAGCCTCTTTTCTTTGTATTAGCGTTATATAATACATTTAAATAATTTAATGCGGCAGTAAGTTGGGTATTCCCTTTTTCCATAATCTGCATCATATTTGCACATATTTGTTGTGCATTTCCTGCGATGACCTTTTCGCATCGTTTTTCTGTACCTTTTAAGTAATTTTGGAATTGTTCGTATCGAATCTTAAAAGCGGTAATGTCTAATTTAATGACAAGTTTCCATTCAGATTCTGCTTGATTCATCACTCCTATTTCTTCGAAATATATACCAGGCGTATTACTGTATGATTTCCAGTGATATGTGTGTGTGGTTCCATCCGTGTAACTCCACACAAGGAGGATTCTGTAAGATAAGGATTCATATTACTTTCGGTGAATCCTTGCTTCGCGGTTTATCTTATGCTGCTTCTTTAATTCTTTTATTCAGTACACCTTTAGTCGTTGAGAGTGTTACTTCGAAGTGTTATAAAAAAATTTTTTATTATGCGTTGCTTAAGGTGTAATTTGTATTTCGCACCTTCCACGTGCGATAGCTGCCTACGCAGCTATTGGCTGCAGGCCGCAAGGAATTTGCAAGAGTACGAGCGATCTCGTATACGTCCTCTTCCAGTGAGGGAGTGGCGTGCTATGCCCCGTTACAGGGTGCATGTGTGTACAGTGACGGGGAGGAGGATTGTGGAGGAGTTGCCTCCACCTTACTAAAATATGTAAGTATTTCTTTTGTTTCTATACTATATAAGATTAATATATCTACTATTCGCTTCTACTAACATTCGGTTATTTACTTCTTGCTTTAGTGTTCAATAAAAAGTTTTAGACGATTTGCGTGTACGCGCATTGTTTTCCGTCCCATCTTGATCGAAAAATTTACGTCGTTATGTTTATCTAGAATCAAGTAGGGACCGATCCATTTCGATTCTAGCTTTTTAGATCTGCCCCTTCGAACGGTTTCATCATATAGTAAGACGTTGTCGCCGACCTTAAATGTTTCCTTCTTTGTCGTTTTATCGTACTGTTTTTTGGCTTTAATTTTTTCTTGTTGCGCGTGTTCTCGGGCTATTTGATTTGTGGCGCGTATTCTTTCGCGAAGTTCTTGTACGTAATTGTCGTACGAATACGTTAGTTTTGGCGTCTTCGATAACGCCGATGGTAGAGTTGCTTGATAGCCGTACATTAATTCAAACGGCGTGAAACCCGTTGCCGTATGAGGAGTAGTATTATAGGCGAACATTGCGTAGGGTAACCACTCGTCCCAGTCGCTCTGTTCCTCGTTAACATAATGCCGGAGATATTCGGCTAACGTTCTGTGTGAGCGCTCTAAGGCTCCGTTACTCTCCGGATGATAGGCTGTCGTTTGTATCTTTTCTATTTTCAATAGTTTGCAAGTATTTTTAAACATCTCGCTAGTAAAGTTAGTACCTTGATCGGTAAGAATTTTATCCGGCGTACCGTGTTCTACTATTATTTTGGTCACGAATGCTTTCGCGACGGTAGCCGCTTCTTGATTATCTATAGGAATAGCTTTACTGAATTTAGTTAAGTTGTCCTGGAAGGTCAGGATATATTTATTTCCATTGGTTGTGACAGTTAATGGCCCTACGATATCTAATGCACATTTTTCAAACGGTTTCGTAGGCGTGTCTGTAATTACTAATGGCATCTTCGTCTTTTTACTTAATTTGTTCTTTTGGCAATATTCACATTTGCTTATGTATTCTTCGACGTCTCGAGTAATGCCTCTCCAGTTATGTAGTAATCGGATACGGTTCAGTGTCCGCGCGACCCCCTGATGCCCCCCTAACGGAGCGTCATGATACTCGTATAGTATGCGGCGTTTCTCCTCAGCCGTATATTCTTTAATTGTTTTTTCCTCTTCTTCTTCTTCTTGCCGTCCTTCTTCCTCCGGATGGATGAGATTGACGTGTGGGTCTTCCGTAACTGAATTTCTGCTTAATGCATCGGCATTTGTGTTGCATTTGCCTTTTTTGTGTACGATTTTATAATCGTACTACGCTAATTTTAGTCGCCATCTAATTAATCTAGATCCTGGATCCGTGACATTGAATAGTCAGATTAATGGTCTGTGGTCTGTCACAATGGTAAACGTTGTGCCACATAAATATGGTCGAAAATGTTTCACGGCCCATACTATAGCTAATAGTTCCTTTTCCGTCGTGCTATAGTTTTGTTCGGCTTTATTCAAAATTCTACTAGCATAAGCAATCGGTCGGTCTCTGCCTACGGGACCTTGTGATAATACGGCTCCAATTGCATGATCGGATGCGTCAGTCGTTACTAAGAATTCACGAGAAAAATCCGTGTAACTTAGTACGGGTGCCGACGTGAGTTTTGCCTTTAATAATTTGAACGCGTTTTGCTGTTCCATACCCCATTCAAATTTTACTCCCTTTTTGGTTAAACTCGTAAGAGGTTTTGCAATTTTAGAAAAATCTTCAATGAACTTCCGGTAATATCCGGCCAATCCGATAAATAATTGCACATCCTTGATTTTTCTTGGTATAGGAAAATTGTTTACAGCATTTAATTTGCTTGGATCTAGTCGTATTCCATTTTCAGTAATTATATGACCCAGATAAATTACTTCCTTTCTAAGGAAATTGCACTTGTCGGGCTGTAATTTTAGATTATGTTTTCGTAAACGCTGCATTACTTCAATCAGGCGTTTATTATGTTCTTCCAAATCTCACAAACACGGAAGAACCGTGTTATGGGAAACGTATTGTCGCAGAGATGCTCAACATTAAAAAACAGCAAAACAGTCTTAACCTACAAACAGACACATTAGATCTACATGAAGCATATATTCCTATTATAAACAAGATATGACTTTGCATTACCAAAATCTTAAACATTATAGTTTTGTACGTCGAGTTAGTTGGACGGTTATAAAAGTTTTATATTTGGAACGACTTGCATTTGCAATGTGTTAACAAAATATGATTTTGATCGTCACCGAATTTTAATAAATGACTCTTTTAACGACATGGATTACTCGAGGGTGAGTTTTTTGTCAGAGGGACAATTGCTTGTCACATTATTTTATTAATATAACGTTAATTTTTCTGTCCTTATTATTACCACAGGGATACATCACAAACGATCTTCCAATCGCTTGATGAGCTAAATTGTTCTCTCTGTGGAAATACTCAACGTTTTAGAACATATCAATCCATCATAGTTTTTTTCTTGTTTTTTCTGCGTTAACTAAAGATGTTTTACTGCGTTAATTAATATTTATATGTACATCTGAGGATGGCTCGAATATGCAGCCGAAACGTTATGGTTTGACTTCTGTTTGCGTGCGCATTTATAGTGTGAATTTTAGTTTATTGTTATTTCATTTTAATTTATAATATATTAAATGTTTTGTTAGTTCACACATATAATATTGACTCTTAATTGCCTTTTTATTTCATTGACAATTTTCAATGAAACAGTCTATAGTATTGGTTACAGGTGTTTGAATAAATTGGATAGATTTATTAAAGTACTTAAAGATAGAAAAGAAAAAGGTAATAGTAATAATGTTGTATATAAGATTCCATGTGAGAACTGTAATGACTTATGTAGGACAGACAAAGAGGAAATTAAGTACTAGAGTAAATGAACATATAAATAATAGAAAACTTGATGCATCTAGACATTCAGTTTTAACAAACCATGCATTAGAGTGCAAGCATGTCTTTGACTGGAAGAATACGAAAATTATGGACTCCGAATCTAATTATAATAAGAGATTAATATCAGAGACATTACATATAAAAGAATAGTTAAATGGTATTAATTTGAAAAAGGAGACTGAATCTCTCGATGACATATATGTTCATTTGCTTAAACGTGTTTCTGACGATGGATAGAAATGTAAACATGTGGGTGGGGTGGAGGGGGGTCTGGTTGACTGGATATGTATTGAATCTTTGTCACTAACGTGTGACCATCTGCACAGTTAGGACATTTAGTGTGGTCGTAGTAATTTCGGATGTCTTAAGAGGAAATTGGTTTCATCTGTTAAGGGGTTTTTTACGGCTGATGAGGACTCTGTGAAGTCGAAACGTACCGTATATTGATGTTATCATTACAATAAATTTATAGATATATTTAACAACCATTATTGCTCAATTTATTCTTGACCTGGGAGGTTTATTGTTAATTTTAATTTGTTAATTTATTTGAGCTGTTTATAATTCAATTTAAATTTATGTATATACATATTAAAATTGAAATATTGAAATTTAGAGATACGTTCGTCGTCGAGGAAATATAAGTGTCTACGTGTTTGATTTCGAGGAAGTAAGTGTCTAGGTGTTCGCCTTCGAGGAAGTGGGTGTCTACGTGTTCGTCTTCGAGGAAGTGAGTGTCTAGGTGTTCGCCTTCGAGGAAGTGAGTGTCTAGGTGTTCACCGTCGAGGAAATGGATGTCTAGGTGTTCGCCGTCGAGGAAGTGGGTGTCTACGTGTTTGATTTCGAGTAAGTGAATGCCTAGGTGTTTGCCTTCGAGGAAGTAAGTGTCTAGGTGTTCGCCTTCGAGGAAGAGAGTGTCTAGGTGTTCGCCTTCAAGGAAGAGAGTGTCTAGGTGTTCGCATTCGAAGAAGTAAGTGTCTAGGTGTTCGCCGTCGAGGAAATGGGTTTGTTTGTAAGAAACGTCGTCGTCGTCGTCGCCGTCGCCGTCGCCGTCGCCGTCGTCGTCGTCGTCGTCGTCGTCGTCGTCGTCGTCGTCGTCGTCGTCGTCGTCGTCGTCGTCGTCTACGGAGTGAGGAAATGCATTCTGGAATTTTTGGCGCAATAGATAAATGTGGTCGCGACAATATCGATCTCTGCGATTTGTACGATCGTTAAAGTCGGATAAAGAGTCTCGGCAATAACAAAGGATTGAGGTTAGGGAATCTGTCACATCGATGGCACAGAATAGACGAACACGTAAGTGCGGTTAGATATTTTCTGCTTTATTACACAAATTCTCTGCTGTAATTCCGCTGTAAGAATATCTACAAATTATTTTTTATATAATCATTTTCTTTTTACAACAGTATTTGGTTAGGTTACTTATTTACCGAGACACTATCGTGTCTCCAGATCTGTCATTTATTTGTTTGGTAGATACCTTAATTTGTATTCTCTACTCCTTATATAATTACAAAAAAATTGATTCTTTGTACTTTGTTTATAGGAAAAGTCTAAAAAGAAAAAAGATATGGATTTAAATGATTATTGCCTTTTCTTTTCAGGACTTTCCCTTTAATAAACCTGAAGATAAAATACAGCACAAAGAATCAATTCTCTTATAATAATAAAGATAAAACTTATTTGATACAGTTACTCAAAACATGAAATTACATGGTTTTAGTATTGAAATCTTCAAACCTTTAAATAATTACCTAATAATAAAATATATTAACATAGAAGGTAACTTGATATATTATTGAAGGTGTCAGTTCAAAGTGAACATTCATAAAATGTATATCCTTTTGTTGCATATATTTTGTTCCACGTAATAATGATTTAACAACACATGTACACTAGTTGTTTATAATAGTAAGTTTATAAAGAATTTAATGGCTTGTAACCCTGTTTCTAACCATTTGTTTTAAATTTATTGAGCCTTATTACAATCTACATTATAATAGCAATGTTAAATCATTATTACGTGTATATGCAACAAAAGAATATATACTTTATGTATGCTTACTTTGAACTGGCACCTTCAATAATATATGAGTCATTTTTCATGGCAATATGTACCATTTCATTATCTTTCATTAATAAAATGTATTACGTTAAGGGGGTAGTTGGGTATGAAATTTTCAAAAAAATCAATTTTCCAAATACATCATTTTCGTGCATCAAATACATGTAGAAATATGGTAGTGAACGTAAATTTCGTGGAACCGATCGAAAACAGGTCGAAAATAGCAACACAATGCGAGGTGTCCTCCGAGCGCTCGGCGTATACCTGCGGCGCGGTCGAACAGCTGGCGCTCTCTTCCCCTCCTGACGTTTATGAATATTTGGTTTCTTAGCATTTCAGTTTCAGTTGTATGGCAGTTTACCTTTGTAACGGTTGCATCATGTATGGAGCAGGAATTGCCGACTGATGGTCGAATTTTGCAATTTTTACCCACTTTCTCTCAACAAAAACTTTAAATGCGTTTTTCTCGAAACCACTTTTTTTGACATGGGGGACAAGATTGTGAAAAAACTACTGAACGGATTGGACTGAAATTTTGAGGGGTTGTTCTAGACATGTCTACCTATGGTATATACTACGGATAGAAATATTCATTGACATTTAATATATTTTTTTAAACAATTTAAAGTGAAAAAATAAGGTGAAAAATTCAAAAG
>NW_017275552.1:0-1210 GCF_001594065.2 Cyphomyrmex costatus | reverse complement strand
AAAAAAAAAAAAAAAAAAAATATCTCACATATCTTTTATTAAGTCTCCTTCAAATGGTATTCGTAACTTTTCGAAAAATAAATTTTTTTGTGTGTTAAATAAAATCTTTAAAAAATGGTCGTTCATACCCAACTACCCCCTTAAATATAAAAAATGATGATACCAAATGACTCGTATTGATAATAATCAAAGGAAGAGACGTGTCAAATCGAGTCTTGTACACCGGATGTTGATGTGTGTAAAACTTTGATTTATTGTATATGTACAGATTTTTCTTACGTTTCGATCCACAGTTTGGATCCTTTTCAAAGAACTTCTATTACAATATAATAACTTCTATTACAATTAGCATTGTGCTACCTAGAACACTATATGATTAGAATTAATATAATGATTAAAAGAGACTTGCATAAAGTTGTTATCAGATAATAAAACAAGGTCAATTAATTTACATAGTCGAGAATAAGAAATATAAAGTAAAATATTAAGATTACTAGAGTGATTATAAATATATATTTGAGAATAACATTGTGATTAGGTAACTTTAAAAGTGAATATTAAGACTAATAATAAAAATAATTATAAATATAAAAGTATAACTGCTAAATACAATAATATGAGATATATGTGTGAGACTGCATAAATGTTATTATGTTAATAATATAAATGTTAAATCGTGAAATTGGTGTGAAAGTCAATTAATAATTGATATAAATAGATATGATTATGTTTAAATATTTGTGCAAAAACACTTACATGTTATAATTTAGAAGTAACAGATTGTATCGTTCTGGTCAAATGTTCATGTGCTAATGTGACTTTTAACAATCGTTGTCATAGAAAATTAAAAACATTAAAAATATGGAAATCAAATATGAGAAAGTAAACAATCATATGTTTTGTCAAGGAGTTCTGTGTCAGTTTGTAAATTTAGACTATTTTTTTGTTGACAAATAAAAATCATCTCAGATATGAGTCTTTTATTTAAAGAAACTTCTTTGTCAAGAATTTTAATGTTGTCCCAGTTGAAATCATGAGAAAATTGTAATCTATGATTGGTAATGACAGAATTTTGTTGCGTGTTGCGGTTTATATGATTTTTATGTTCGGATATTCTAGTTTTGAGTGTTCTACTAGTTTGTCCAATATATGATGCATCACAATCTTTGCATGAAATTTTATAAACTATATCAGTATGTAGCATGGTGTG
>NW_017275551.1:55627-58517 GCF_001594065.2 Cyphomyrmex costatus | reverse complement strand
GGCAGAGTTCGTTGCGCCCTTCCGCAGCTCCTCCCGGAATCGGAGCTTGGACGTAACATTATTTTATTACAGTCCTCATATCATTCTGACATTGTTTGAGCGTTTTCTAATGAGTTCTGGCGGTAAACATTGCTAGAAATTCTTATACAATTTAATAGATAGACTAGACGGGTTCAGACCCATGGGGCTCCGAGGGGGATGCGGAACGCGGGGAAGGTCCGGGGGAGGGGAGGGGGGAGCCGAGTCGCCTTATCGCGCCGCCGCCTCCTCGCCCTAACCGCTGAGCCACCGCCGAGATGTTATTGTTTGGGTATAAAATTTCAAAAGCCGCCGCCACCCTTTCGAGGCGATGCAACCGATGCAAGCGATGACATCATCATCGGGCGATGAGATCATCAAATAAGTCAAGCCTCCCCCGCAGTGATCACGTGGCATTGGTCACGGTGACATCGATGTATTGTTTTGCGCATGCGCGATGAGATCATCGGTCCAGCGCGAGCATTTTCAAAGGCCGCCAACCCCCCTGAAAAATTCTTCTTCATTGAGTATTAAATTAATATGCGCTATCTTTCGGGATAACGATATTGTTTCCAGGAAGACCGTCGACACGTCGCAACACGTCGTGACAAGTTCGAGCGCCGCGTTCAACATTATCAATATGGCGTGATACAAATGCATCAGAGTTTGATATGTGCGTAGGTACGTTTTAGGACGAACGGGAAAGAAAGTACGCATAAAATAACTTACAATTAGACAGAGAATATTTATTCATAATTTTTACACAGTAATTTTTTTTCTTACAATATATTCAAATATTCTTTTGTTACACGGGATTTATTAGCATAGTAAAATTTACATGTTAAAAACCAAAGCGAGGAGCTCGCAATCGACGAGTTGGCGTTTGTCGAAGACATCGCTCTCGCGTATAGCGTTCGCGACGTTGGCGAAGCGCGTGTACTTAACGTATCGACCGTATCGACGAGTCGGGATAATTGCTCGAAAGTTACGTCGATGCAGCCGTCGAGATCGAACATACGGCGTAGCGTCGATTCGATCATCATAGCGTTTACGGTTGCGGATTCTAGTCGTACGAGCGTAACGTCGTTATGCGTGTAGATTGTAGCGGTCCGATGGTTATAAAATTATCCTTGTATTCGTTTCGCAGCAATTTGTAGATATTCCATCGCTGCTCGTAGAGACCCTTCCACGTTTCGAGAGCATCGACAGTTCGCGTCCGTGATGATCTCCCAGAACGATCTCCACGTAGCTTGGTGGACCGACGTTGATTCCAATTTCCAGAAACTTGTAGCCCGTGGCGGTCAGGTCGTAACGTCGACTCAGTATGCGCACCGCGTGACGCTTCATCCTGCGTAATAACGCAATTGTATTTCAGTAAAGTTATAGGAAAATAAAAAGAAAAAGTTTTGTTCAGTATAGATTATTAAAACGTACGATTCCTTCTTCGGTTCGCTCTCTTTGGCGGAGTAAAAGCCGAACATTTTCGATCCGTTCGTGCAAACGAGCGTAGCAAGACTAATCGTGTAAATGGCGTAGCGATATTTCTGAAATCGAAGGGAGAGGAGGTAAATTCTCGTTCCGAGAATTGCAAACCTGTCGTTTTATCACAAAATTCTACGAATTTTCTTTGTTATGACGTGTTGTTAAATCGAAGGGAGAGGGGGTAAATTCTCGTTCCGAGAATTGCAAACCTGTCGCGACAAGTTTTATCACAAACTTCCGCGTATTTTCTTTGTTCGTACCTTATGACTTGTTGTTTCCCGCAAGACAATCCCGCGCTTTTAATGGCGGAGGAGGGGGAGGACTTCGAGGATGTACGTATTTATTTTTTGTCGACGATGAAGACGTTGGCTTGTAAGTCGAAGATGTATCCTTCGACGGAGGTAACTCCCAATAATATCTTTGGTTCGTCGACGTTGAAGACGTCGGCTTGTAAGTCGAAAATGTATTGTTCGACGGAGGCAACTCCCAATAATATCTTTGGTTCGTCGACGTTGAAGACGTCGGCTTGTAAGTCGAAGATATGTCTTTCGACGGAGGCAACTCCCAATAATATCTTTGGTTCGTCGACGATGAAGACGTTGGATTATAAGTAGTAGATATAATGAAAGATAATAATAATTGACTCGTATGATTTAATAATCGAGGAAAGTGTAAAGCCTAATCGAGTCTTGAAAAGGTCCTAAGGTAGGCTCCCACTACATTACCTTACTGATGAGTCCAGTAGTGGAAGCCGGGACCAAACGCCAACTCGTGATATTCTTCACAATCTCAGCTTCTCTGAGTTTAAATTATTACTTTAATATTAAATTTTAATATATGTCTTTCAACATATTATTAAGATCTAATATGATGCTATAGGCATCAAAAAATTGGTTAAATTGATTCTCAATTTAACTAAGTGATATTACTGTGGTAGTGAATATGTATGCGTCAAGGCTGAAAATCTATCAGCGTCGCGAGGGGGGACTACATACGCAGTATATAAATTTCACACAATATAATAAACATTAACATCTTGTTTTCAAGACTCGATTAGGCTTTACACTTTCCTCGATAAGTAGTAGAAGTATCCGTCTTCGATAATCGTGAGCCGCTGCGCTCCTTGCGCTCGACCCACTTTCGATGCAAACAGTCGGTTAATAGGCCAGTCAAATTAGACAAAAAAAAGGCGAATACTTTCAAGTGATGAGAACAGCTCAATTCCTTTTGGGGGCTGTTGGGGGGGGTCTAGTAGAGCTTATTTCCAGATTTGCGTATCATGCGAGGTTGTGGAATTTTAAGGGGAGGGGCGGGAAGGGAAAATCATGTTTTTTGGCCATAACTCGGTCAATTTTGACCGTACAGGGTCCATTAAGCGCTCATTTTGAAG
>NW_017275551.1:32772-54957 GCF_001594065.2 Cyphomyrmex costatus | reverse complement strand
CCCCCCCCTTAAAATTCCACAACCTCGCATGATACGCAAATCTGGAAATAAGCTCTACTAGACCCCGCCAACAGCCCCCAAAAGGAATTGAGCTGTTCTCATCACTTGAAACCTCAAATGTATAATTTGACTGGACTATAATCGGTTCATACCGTAACGCTCGTAAGAGGACGATTGAACGAAAAGAGCGTTACGCACCGTCTATATACTGTCGACGAGTATATACTAAATACATATTGTGTATATACTACGTACATATACTACATATATTATATACTAAGGGAGAGAAAAAAAATACGAGGTAAATACGTTTACGTAATTTTTATTTTAAAAAATTTCTTCGCAACCATCATTTATATATTTTGAATACATTTTGCAAGGCGCAATTTGTAGCGTGATGTCCGCATCGCGTAGTATCAACGGCATCCATATCGGTTAAAGATAGGGTGCGTAAACCGCATCCAGGGTCTCGATGTGCACGCGTTCGTCGTCGTCCAGAAGCAAGTCTCGCAGCCACGTTCGTTTCTCATGTCCCTTGACGTACACGACTGCATCCTCCTCCTCGCATACAGCATTGGCAATCAGGCGTTTCGCCTCGCTGTACGGGGTCGTCCCGTCCGTCCATCGTAATCCATGGTGGTTGATAGCCAATCAACCAGGAAGCGCAAGACTTGTCGGATCTTGTCAAAAATTTCCATGGTACGGGATTCGTAAAAATGTAGTGCGTGAGTACGGTCTCGTGTTTCAGTACCGCCACTTCCTTCACGACGAATCGCCCGTTGACGACGAAACCTTGCAGATCCACGAACGTCGGCGTGTGCATGTCGGATGAAGACTGCAGACGATGTTCGTAGATTTTTATATCTACGCGCTTAGGTGATTTTGCGCACAACGTTGATCAGCGGGTTATATTCGATCACGCGATCGTGTATGATGAGGCAGTACGCGGTAGTATTCGCGGGCGCGTTTTCTTTGAATTCAAATTCTAAACGCACATCCACGGTGCCACTCTTGACCGATTCGTTCTGTCGAGAGCAGTCAATGATTACTAGAGGAAAACGTTCCTTAAAATAAACTGACCTGAGTAACGTTTCACCTCTTTCGCGGGGGATTTGATAGTAAGATGTACGGAAACGTACGAACATTTCGTACAAAATGGCGGTTTTGTGTTTGTCCCAATTTAGATTTAGATCATCATATGGAAAAAATTCAGAATTTAGATAGAGTTTCACGTTGGTTAATTTACAATTGTCGAGGTAATTTTTATGTGTTTCCATGTTATTTTTTTTATTAGTCTGCAGAACAAAGATGATGTATCGCGATTTTTCGAGCTGAGTCGCAATCTTGATAGCCCACGAGTGCTTCGTCATGCTCGGTAATAGAGGATACTCGTACAGATCCCACGAACGGAAACTCATACTCACTTGTCAGATATCGTCCGTTCTCCAAGATACGCAACATAGACAGTTTATTGACTTCGTTCAACGTAACGCCATTGTATCTTGTTCAATCTAATTGCATCTAATTGAAGTTTCGGCTCAGTCGCTGCATCTCCCACAACGCAATTGTTGTCGTTGCGCGCTCGTATCAAAATCAATTCGTGACGCGCGTTGATCACCACGCATTTGTAATCTTCGCAAAGGCCAAACAACATGTTCAACGGTACGTAAAAACTAAAATATCCATCACGTGATACTAGTCTTTTTACATCATTATCAAACACCGGATGTGGAAATCCGGCATTCTCCATATGATGTGTGAAGTCATCTGAAAACGTTGAATAGCCCTTCAAAAGACTAGTTATTCCAACGTTTCTGTTACGATCAATCTCAGTACCATTGAGTTCGTATCGAATTTCCTCAAACATGAACGCCACGCAATTAATTCCAAGCTGTGGAATAATTGTATTGTGCTTTACATGTTGTCTCTCTGATAACGTTTCTCAATTATCATTGAATTCCAGTGATTCGCCTTGCTCATCATTTGTTGTACTCTAATCATTTGAAAAGAATCACGATGAATTAAAAAATTAAACATGATAGATGTGCAATATTTCAATACTGCTTTCATGATAATTTTTCATAAATTCTATTTCAATAGTGTTATGCTAACATGCTATTTTAAAATTTCGATTCAATTCTTCTTACGACAGATCCAAATTTAGCACTTCAAAGTACGTAAAAAAGTTGTTTCCTTTTTGCATTAAAAATTACTCAATATTTGCAAACTATACAGTGTTATTAGTTTGCATTGTGTAATATACTATTTATATTATTATACATATATTAAAATTCTATTTCATTCACAACATTTTTTTTTTAATTTATATAATATAACCTATATTTTTATTATTATTAATCTTTGTATATTTTACATTTTACCTTTTATTTATTTAAAATGAGAGATTAAATAATCATGTTTTTATATTTTTTCTTTTATTTTCATCTTCAAATTTTTCAATATTTATCATTACATTTTAATATTCATTTACATATATGTTTTATATAAACATTAAATTAAGAATTTTTAGATTAATATTCATTGTTTACACAGTAATAACGTATAATACACAGTACACATTACAAATTTAGTACAATCTAAACTAATTCTACGTGTTAAACTTAAAATATAAGTATCTTATAATAGATACAACTTAAAGTCATTTGAATTTGCTGCACTTTTGGTCGATGGGGCGGGGCTTAACATCGGAGATGTTGACAGATGTTGTTCTCTTTCTATTGCATGGGTTAGCTACCAATTTGAAGTTGCTGCTAGCAGTTCATTTTATATAGTCAAAGGTACGCGCCCGCCGTCACGTTGCACTCTACGCGGATGATGTTCACGGTCATTATGTTGACCGACACGTCCGACTGGTGCCATTTTCGCGGTTCTAATACACGATTTGAAAATCCCAGCAGCGACCCGATGCTGTTGGGTTTATAAAAGTTTATTCTGAAGGCGCATACGATCTCGCATCTCATCGTGTTGTAGTTTGCGCGGAACGCTATCGGGTACTCTGCATCCACGTCGTCGTCGTAGTCATCGCGAGTTGCGTCCCTACGCACCGCGTCCCCACGCACCGCGCCATCGAGCGAGTCGGGCAGCGGACGTTTCCGCGAGATCGCGCGTTTCAGAAATTCGTTTATGGCTCGCAGTTCGTACGAACCCTTAGGGATCGTAATTTCCGTATCGTCGTTTCCAAAGTAAAATTTGTCGTTCGAATCGTTCACGTTCGGTATCGTGTGATAGGTCTCGAAGATCGTCAGACCGAGCTCGTAGTCGTCGTCGCTCAAGTCTATCGCGAGAAAGTAGTTCGCCGCGAGGACGCTGCTCTTCCCGCTCAGCGTGAGTGTCAGCGACATTATGGTTCGACGAGTACTGAGATTGCGCGACATCTCGTTGGGCTTTTTAAAATTCGACGGTTTGTAGAAACCGCAGACACATCTGTCCGCAAAAGTTCTGATCGTACGTCTGATATGTCGTTCGATTGTACTCTATTGCGGTCGTAACGCCGAAATATCGCACGAGTTCCTCGAGCGGTCGGAGATTGCCGAAACTGTCAAAGCACACGACGCGGTTGTTCCTCTTCGCGTACGCTATCCAATGAGTACCGGGGCCCGTAGCATCGTCCAGATTCACGATACCGCTTTCGTTTCGGCGCGCACCGCTCGTCGGTAACGCGTGACGCATGAAAACCTCTCTAAAGTACGATATGCGCATACGCCTCGCGAGCTGGTCCAGTTGCACGTTGGTGGTTGGGACCGTGAGCATTTTTATCGTTTCTTCGACGTTTTTTTTTTCCTTTCTGTCCATGTCCGCGTTTGTACAGGGCGAGATCGTTGCTTCAGCCCGCGTACATGTCTGTACAGAGCGAGATACAGTCCGCGGCTCTGTTCCATCGCGCGATCGTGACGTTGCAGCTCCTCGAGCTGACGTCGCGCGGCTTTGCTGTCGTTTACCGCTTTCGCCACGCTGGCCGCTCCGCCGATCAGGGACCCGAGGGCGTCCAATATTGGCAGAATCGGCAACACGCCGCCTCGTTTCGCTGTCGGAAGTATCTGTTTTTTCGTTGCAGGTTTTTTCCCCCTCGACTTCTTCTTCTTCTTCATGCCAATGCCGATCTTGGTCTTGGCTTTCATCGCTGCCCAGATAGCAGCAGCGGTGGCTCTCTCGCCCAGAACCGAATCTCTCGCGGTAACGCGTTTTCGCGCCTCCGCGGCGAGTACCTCGTCCGCCGCGTGCCTATCGGCGAGATCGTTGCTTCGAGAATACGCGATGTCGTGCTCGCGGCACGCCGCGTCCAGTGGATTTACTCCCGCGTCGCCTCTGGCCAATCGTTTCCTCAGTCGAGTGCCAGGGCCGCAAAACTGGTACCCGGGGATATGTAACTCGAAAGGAAGCGCGTTTATCGCCCGATTTAACAGTTTTCTTCGCTCATCGCTGACATTCGCCGCAATTCTTAATCAGAGGCGACGGACCGTCGATGTGCGTCTGCTGACTCGGCAAGTTGTAGTGCTTCAGGTACCGTTGAACCTCCGAATCGGCTCTTATGTGCTCGGGCAGTTTGTCCCACAACAAATCTATGTACTGCTCGCACTCTCGCAGCAGAATAACTTTCGGTACGTATTCCAGCTCGGCAGAGGTCAAGCTGTGCAGACGGTCCGACGCGACGATGAACATTTCGATCACTGAGCGATTTCGCTCCGTGCGTCTCTATAAATAGGCCCGCTCGCGGTGTCGTTTTTCAGTCGCGAGTATGCGTCAGTCGCGCACCATCAAGGTGTCGAATCTCGACGCCAAAGTACAGACGGAGAAGAAAATGCGCAAGCATGGAAACATGCTGCCGAGTACTATACGCGCGATCATCTGCGGCCCGTCGAACTGCGGCAAGACCAACGTGCTTAGTGTGGCCATGGTGTAATAAGTAAGGTGAACCATTGCGCATAATGGCGGAGGTTTGTAATCTTGACCAATCAGAGTTGTACTATTTTGCGGCGCAAACTATCGATATATTTGAAAATTAAAGAGAGGAATAAGAAAGTGTAATAATTTTTAAAGGGGAATCATAGTAATTTTTCATTAAAAAATCGACTTTCTTGTTGTTTAAAATACTCTGATGTAGATATGGAAAATTAATGGCTATGCAAAGAATAACTCATGAGTAATTCGATCTTTCTAAATTAATTTGGCACAAACTTGATAAAAACTCAGAAACTACTTACATTCAAATACATTTGAATTTAGAAAAATCGTTTTGGCTCCCCTTAATCACTTGAGCTTCCCCCCTAATAAAAATACATGTAAGGCGATTTTTGGCGTACTTCTGGTATAGCAACCAAAAGCAATCGCGACTAAGGCTATCTTCGTTTTTAAGGATCAGAAAATAAAAGAGTCTAATTGCAATTGCTTTTGGTTGCTATACCAAAAGCACGCCAAAAATCGCCTATAATAGAATTGTTAATAATAATAAAATATGTCATTTATTTAAAACAAAGAATAATGAGAACAAAACATAAAATATTTATTCAAAACAAAGAGAATAATGAAAACAAAACATTAAATATTTAAATATATTGTTTAAATTTTGTTGCACATGTTTTAATTTTTTCTTCGCCTTTCTTGTAAAATTTTTTTGTTTTATAAAATAATTAATATGCCGCAGGCGTATATATGTACGGCATCTCACTAAACAAGCGATTACAGTCACCGGCAAAGAAACTTTATTGTGTATAATGCTTGTTAACTTGTCAAAAATTAAACATTCTGTACTAAATAATTTGCCGTGAAATTTAAAGAACTCTTCATTCATAACATTGGCCGCTAACTGTAAATTTTTAGATGGATATAAACAGTTGCCTCTAGATATACAAGATAACCAGTCATCTTTAGCAGGAAGATCTGCAGTAGGCACACCTAATTCCGGATATTTGTGCCGAAATCTGTGTGCAATGTATCCAGCAACGTATATAAGTGCTTCTTTTTCGACAGTTTCAACAGCTACCAATTGTTCAAATTCACGAAGTAAGGACAATTCGTCGTTGGAGGGAGTAACATCGACAAGAGGGTTAACTGGAAGAATTACGTGAAAGAAAATAAAATTACAATGTGTACTTCTGAAAATTTTAATTTGTTTTACTCCATTTCCGTTTACTGTCAATATAAAATAATATACATAATTTCTTAAATAACGCCCACTAATGATAGTGATATTCCTAATAAAAAGTTGAATCGAAGTTCCCTACCATTTTGCAATTTTTGCAAATTTTTTTTTAATTATAATATACAATTTTAATTATTATAAATATAATAATATTATAATAATAATAATATATAATATAATACTTTTGGTATAAGTAGTATAAGTAGTATAAGTAGTATAATATATAATATTATACTACTTATACTACTACAATAATACTCAAATACCTTCGTCTTCATTGTCATTTTTGTTTTCGGCAACTTCAGTGATTGTGGAAGATTTAACATCGTTAATTTCCATGATTTCTTTTACTTCATCTGCAAAATTATCGTTATCATCAAGATCCAATAATGTGTTGAAGCATCAAGTGTATCTGTCACATTCATGAGAGTAACTGATGTTAAATCATTTTCTGTGTTATTATTCTTAGACAAAGCATATCCGGAATGCTTTCCAAGAATATACCACTTTAAACGATTCTGTACTTCCACTGGTGACGGATGATTATGAGCAGCTCCCATTGCTCTTATATACGAGAAAAAATTCTCCAGAATGTCCTGATTCAGTCTTCTCGTAATGATGAAACTGATGGTGAATGCTTCGGTCGAATACTTTTCCTTTACATACGATAGTAACTGCCTAAGGGAGTTGTTAGTCAGTAAATATTTTCTTTTGAAACGGAAGTAGTGTCCTTCTATTCGGAGTTCGCAAATTACTTATAAATTTGTCCATTTCTTCCAGAACCTTGTCTTGTTTCGGTAACTCTACTCCATATGCATGCAGGCCATCATGTTTGCCAAATTTCAACTGGGAATTTAATATGTCAAACCAGTCATTAATAAGATTCACAATCGTCGACATTATGTGCCAATTTTTATTTGTTAAAAATCCCTGACTACCGCAGTATTCGATCGCTTTAGCATTTCAATTAGAAAATATTTGAGCAGCTAATTTGACGGATTGTCGCTGATTTCCTTTAACATCTAAATGTAGTCTGGACAGATTGAAGGCTATTTTTAACTCGTTCGAATTCAGCGTAAGTAATTGTTCTAAAATTTCTTTGGTTATTAACTTGCCATCAACAACAAATCCTGAATCTAAGAAGTTATTTCTAAGTAGTTTTATTAAATGAGGAACGTCGGCAAACACATAAACTTTTAAGGTTTCATCACACGGGTGTACAAAGAAGCATCTTTTCTCTTCGATTGGTTCTGTCCTCACAGTATGAGTTTCATTATTCGAAAGATCTACACCTATATTCATAGATTTCCACAAGCGTGAATTTGTAGGTCCAAATCACTTGTGACTGCAACAACAATATAATCTTTTTCATAAAGACGTGCGATCGTTTCCAATAAAATGTCTTTTGTCATGGGTGTATCAAAATCATAAAATATGGGTTGCTTCCATTTATCAAAAAGACTTCGCGCCATTATGAATTGGCAGGTTTTGTGCGACCCATATATTTTTTGTTGACGACGTTCTAAGTCGATTTTATTGGAAATGTATAATTCATCAAAAGATAATACAGTCAGCTTCTCTATGGTACTTAAATCATGCCCCTTATCGTGCATTATGTTCAAAACATCTTTCAATACACCTGGTTGGACATTGAAATTTGCACTCCAATTCTTTAAAGTTTGCACACAAGGCAAAGGAAAGTTGTTTACTGTCCGCAAGTAATTATACGCTTTAGCGCTAACTGAGTGAAGAGCAATCGCAGAGGAAATGTCTTCAGCCGACCAATTAATACGTTTCTTCTTTGAAGACATAAGGTTTTTAATCTGTCCTGGCGTAAAAACTGTACTCAACGTATCATATGCCATTTTTTCAGCTTCATTTTCCATGTTCTTATTAAGTTGGAGGAACTTGTTGTCTTTTTCAATTAACTCTTTTTTTAGATGCTGATTGTCTTCGGTTAGTTGCGCATTAATATTATGTAACTGTGTACATTTGAGACTGAGTTTTTCATTTTCTTCTTGCAATATTTTTAGACGTTTCAGAGTCCTTTCCGTTTCATCATTGAACCGTTTATTCATTTGACCTCTGTAAAACATACATTAAATATAAAAATTAATATAACATAGTACACGAACGTGGGGTATTTAATATTTAGATATATTGCTATATGTAACAAATTATAAATACATACGATTGTATTGTTTCGGCACATTCTAATGACACGTCGAGTCTACTTTCCATTAGCTCTTCTTGCATTTCACTTTGAATTGGCATTGTACTGTTACTGTAATATAATGTTATTGATAAATAACACTATTACGTAAAATAAATCTTACTAATATGAATTACGAGGTATATTTTTAGTCCTTGATGTTGTGTTACATAACATAACTCAGAATTGTTTCAACATAAATTTGTTACTTACCCTCTACTAATTCTTTGTTTCCTTTCTGTTTCGATATTCAGATATTCTGTTGGTACTGCATCTTTCTTCAACCGTCGAATCACTCGTGATTGATTTTTCGAACGTTGTTCTGTCCATTGTTCCTCTATGCAGTTCGCTAGAAAATGTCGTTCATATACTACATCTGAAAATAACGTTTCTTATTAAAGTTCAATATAATCTATATCTCTATGTCTCTATATCTATTATTTTATAATTCAGTTTATAAATTTGCATTATTAGTTACTACATCATTACAACAGTTAGTGACAAAAAAATATGAATCATAAACTCACTGTATGTTTGTTTCAGCTCTTCTTCTTTGCGTTTTCAGGCCTCAAGCCATTTCTTTCTTAAATTAGGTTCTTTAGGAAAATAGTAAACTTTACTACTTCCTTTAGCACGGCCAGTCCGCGTTTTACAATTTCGTATGCAACACACTGGCATATTACGTTCAAATGATCTAAATATAATTTCAAAAATCCAATTGTTTTCATTAAACAACAAGGCATCAAAAGCACTCAGCTGATTCATCGCTGCTCATCGCTCTCTAAGCGGCCATATTGAATTTCTGCAAAATAGTCACAACTTGATTGGTTGATGGTCCCCACTACTTTTAACCCACTGCGCATCCATCGGAATGGTTCACCTTACTTATTACACCATGAGTGTGACCATCCGTACTCTTTTGCCCGGACATGTACTCTTTTTGCGGGCGTCCGGGCGGATTTTCAATGTGTACTCTTTTTTGTACTACTTTTGAGACTGGAGAACGAGCTTGTACTCTTTGCACTCAGCTTCTCTCTTTTCATTGCTCTAGCCGAGCGATTGAATACGATTGGTTGGATCTATAAGTAATAACCAATTACGTTCATGTCGGGAAACACCCATATAGTGTATTGTGAAAGTTACTATAAGGGCATCTAGGAACTAACATGTTCAAGATGCGTTCCGATTTCACTGCCACTGCCAGTGCTGAAAATCTATAGCGTACGTATACAGTATACTGTGTAGTTTCAGCACTGGCAATAGAAATCGGAACGCACTCTTAGTGTTCTATTGTTTACATTTGAAATCTGCAAGACTGCCCAAGATTGCAAATAAGTAAGGTGAATGGGTTTCAAATAGAAACCGGAAACCTAAGAGCTCAAAGAAGAAGAACACTGCAAATGATTTAGGTGAAATAACCATTAATGAACATAACTATATTAGCACAAGAAAACAGTACATTCTTAAAATCTAGAAAAAAAACGAGCACTTTCATATTTTGTTTTTTATACGTTTCTAAATTTATAGGTTAGATAACTCTGTATCATTTGATGAGCTGTTCTGACGATATCTTGGCCAGTTTATACCGATAAGCGAAGGTAAGCAAACGTTCTTTTAAATACATATAAAAGTAAACTGAAAAAAAAAAATATATATATATACATATAAAAGTATATTTATTTAAATATACTTTTTAAAATAAATGCTGAACAGCATTTTTCACTACGTCTGATTATTTCTAAAAAAAAATAATTGCAAAAATAGAAAGGCTGTTTTCTTGTTCTTTTTAAAGATAGTAAAATTGTCTCTATCTATCTTTTCATATTCATTATTATGACTTTTATCACAGAAAGGAGAAAATAATAGTTAATAGTTCTTTTCGAATTAATTACCAATTATGGTTATTAACAAAATAATGTTTGAACTTTATTTCTAGATAAATCACACACACATATCATGCCACGGAGAAAATGTCATTTTTCTATGGAGTTGCAGCAGAAATATCCCTCATTCAAGCCAGGCAAAGATAGCAACTGTATATGCGCGAGGATTAAAATAATTTCACAACTCGTTCTTTCTTCGCGTCGTTCTTTCTCCTGTAGAACAGAACTGCTTTATTTAAAATATGATGATAGCTGCTTTGCTCGCAGCGTCTTACAAAATCGACCGACGTGTTGAGTCGGCCATCTTACAACATACAAAACTGGAACTATAATGAGAGCGCGTATTAACGGCTACAGTAAAATTAGAGTAGGGAGGAGGCCTCGTCAGTGCTGCCAACCAAAAATGCCTCCTAGCGTAAAACACCATTCATATACGGCGACTTATATTATTTCAAACCAAACATGCCGGCCGCCTTGGAAAGCACAGCTTTTCAAAATGTTTAAATAATCCTTTGTGTGGTAAAAAATAACTGAAACAAACATAAGTGATAATATTGCTTATACTATAACATGAATTATTGAAACCTGAATTAAATGTAAACTTGATATTAATGCTCCATGGGAAGCAAGCTCAGTCTGTTCGCTGGCCTTTTGAATATCCCTTTAGTAGTTTTAATCGTAACAGTGCGGACAACACCGTCGTCTCCAGGATGTGTTTCTAGCACTCTGCCGATAGGCCAATGCAATGGCGGTGTGTTGTCCTCTTTCACAAGCACCATGTTTCCAGGGACTACATTAATATCCTCGAGTTTCCACCTAGTGCGTTGTTGAAGTTGATGGAGATACTCCTTGGACTACCTCTTCCACAGATGCTGACGCATCTGATCGACCTTTTGCCATCGAGTAAGTCTATTTTCTTGAATGCCCAACAGAGTTGGCTCAGGAATGTCGGTAAGTGCGCTCCCAATGAGAAAATGCCCAGGCGTCAGGTACGTTAAATCATTAGGATCATTAGAAAGGACCGAGATGGGACGGGAGTTTAAAATAGCCTCTATTTGGATGGAAAAGATTTGCATTTCATCTGTCGTTAATAAAGTCGCACCGACCACCTTTCGGAAATGAGTTTTAAATGATCGGACTGCGGCCTCCCATATGCCGCCAAAGTGGGGGGTTCTAGGCGGTATGAAGTGCCATTGTATACCTTGAATAGCGCAATCTCGTGTTAAGTTGCGTACTTCCTCAATGAACATTTTGTGCAACTCTTTCAGTTTACGATCCGCTCCTATAAAATTCGTAGCATTGTCGGAGTAGATATCACTTGGCTTGCCTCGGCGCCCGATAAAACGCCTTAAAACGTGTATGAAGCCTTCAGCTGAAAGATCGAAAGCCATTTCCACGTGAACAGCCTTGGTTGCTAGACAAACAAAGATAGCAACATATGATTTGTTGGTCCTTGAATTACGCCGTTTGGATTCGCGAACGTGGAACGGTCCACAAAAATCCACTCCCACGTTTGAAAACGGTCGAGATACTTGAACTCGTGCTCTGGGGAGGTTACCCATGATCGGCTGAATAATTGAAGGATTGCTACGAAAGCACTTGATGCATCTTCGAATTATAAGTCGCACTATGTTTCTGCCATTTAAAGGCCAGAATTTTTGACGAATAGACGCTAAAGTTGCCTGTGGCCCTGCGTGTAGTAATCTGGAATGTTCATTTTCTATTAATAATTTTGTAAAGGGATGATTAGCTGGTAATAACATCTGATACTTCGCTGAGTATGGGAGATCAGCTCTTTGAAGTCTGCCACCGACTCGCATAATTCCTTGTTCATCTAGAAAAGGATTGAGAGGTAAAAGCTTACTATTCTTTGACAACGATTGATTATTTAGCAATAATTTGAGTTCAATCGAAAAAGTAGATGCTTGTATCATCTTGACCAATGAATTTATAGCTGAGTTAATTTCAATTGCTGATAATTCTCCTTGATGTTTGATTTCATTTGTATGGCAATTGTGGATAAAACGCAGAATATAACCTTGAACTCGTGTTAACTTATTGAAAGATGAGTATCTGCTGAAAAACTCCAAAGGCTCCTGCTGCGCCGCTACAGCCAATACTGTCCTCTTAGCTTCAGGTAATTCTTGATCATTTGATTAGTTCTCGTTACATTGCTCCGATATATCTTGTGTGGGCCATATGGGCCCATTCCACCACAAATCACAGGCAAGCAGTAGCGATGGCGTCATACCTCTTGAGATTATGTCCGCAGGATTGTGTAATGAATCTACATGAAACCAATTATTTGGATCTGAAAAGTCTTGAATCGCGCTCACGCGATTTGCTACAAACGTGTTCCATCTTCTTGGAGGTGACTTTATCCATGATAATATTATTGTAGAATCTGACCAATAATAGACATGTGTGAATACGATGCTTACAGACTCTAGTATCTTGTGCATTAATTGTGCTAATAATAAAGCTGCACACAATTCAAGGCGTGGTAAAGACAGATTCTTCAACGGAGCGACTCGAGATTTTGCACACAGCAGACTTGCCTTGTATGTCTCTTGTGAAATCTTGCTCCTGACATAGACGCAAGCTCCGTACGCCTTTTCGCTGGCGTCAGCGAAACCACATAACTCTAATTCCGTATGGTCAGAATGCACAACTCTTCGCATGACTTGAAGTTGATTTAACATTGGAAGTTCCGCTTCATAACGTGCCCACTGCGTTTGAATGTCGCTGGGCAAGGATTCGTCCCAATCAACTTTAAGTTCCCACAGTTGCTGTATGAGAATCTTCGCTGTAGTGATAATTGGCCCTAGAATTCCCAACGGGTCAAAAATGCGAGCGGTGTTGGACAAGATCCTTCTTTTAGTAATCTTAGATTTTTCTGGAATTGTGATATCGATCTATAGTATATCACCTTGAGAATCCCATTGTAAGCCCAAGGTACGTAAGCTTGTGCTATCGCTAATGTTTAGAATGAAGTTTGCAGACGTCGCAGAAATGCCATCCAGGACCGCCTGTTCATTGGAGACCCATTTGCTTAAAATAAATCCTGCCTTAGTTAATATCATGTTCACTTGATCGCATATTTCGATGAGCTCTTCAATGCTGTTGGCACCACTTAGAAAGTCATCTACGTAAAAGTCAGATAGGATTCTTGATGCTCCTATCGGTGAGCTGTCCTGCTCCAGTCTTGCTATTTCTTGCAAGGATCGTATCGCAAGGAACGATGCGGATGCAGTACCATATGTCACGGTGGCTAATTCAAAAGTTCGCACTTCCTCTGTGTCGTTGCTTCGCCATAAAATTCTTTGTAATCTCCGTTGAGATTTATCAACCCAGATTTGATGATACATCTTCGTCACGTCTCCTGAAATAACGTATTTCCACATGCGAAATTTGATTAAAATAGAGAATAAATCTGGTTGCAATGTTAGTCCTATCATGAGGACATCATTTAGCGATACCCCGGTGTCTGTCTTGCATGACGCGTCAAAAACTACACGAGTCTTAGTGGTGGTACTAGTACTCTTGATGACCTCATGATGTGGCATGTAATATGATACAGCTGTTTCTTGTGAATTCGCCTTGATAGGATTCATATGGCCAAGGTCGATGTATTCCTGCATGAACTGTGTGTATGCTGCCTTTAATTCAGGATGACGACTCAGTCTGCCTTCCAAAGCGTGAAAGCGTTTCAAAGCGATATCATAAGAATTTCCTAGTGTTTGCAGTTCATTTTCCCTGATGGGCAACTTTACAACGAAACGACCATCCTCAGCCCGGTAATGATTTTCCTTGTAATGAGTTTCGCATTGTCTTTCCTCGGCCGTGAGCACTGGCGTCGTAGAGATTTGCTCAGTCTGCCAAAATCTCTCGATGGCTCGTTCGAGATTGAGATGATTCGTTGTTACATTGCAATGTACTGTTTCTATGGGCGTAGTGATGCCCGGATATCTTCCACTTAGAACCCATCCAAAAAGGGTTTTCTGAAGTAACGGATGCTCTGCTGTTTCCTTGATTTGTCCAACGCACAGAGTGCTCCAGAATATTTCTGCACCTAAGAGTACTTCAATATCTGTTGATTGATTAAAATTTGGATCTGCGATGGGCAAATTTGGTGGTATCTTGAAAATGCTCTTGTCTATGGTGACATTAGGTAATCGTTCTGTGATTTTCTTCAAGACTAAACAATTGATGATAATGTTGTATGAATAATATCTTGAACTTAATTGCACTTGTACCATTTTCTTGACTTGACTGTAAGCATGATTAACTCCGACTATAGAGACATCGATCGGTCTCACTGTGAGGCCTAAACGTTGCACCAAATCTTCAGTTATAAAATTTGACTGCAAACCGGAATCAAGCAGAATGCGACATGCTTGTTTGTTTCCTTGATTATCGTGGGCGTTGACAACTGCCGTTGATAAGAAAACTTGCGAACATACGTTTAACATAGTTGCGTGTGCTACATTAGACGTGGATGAATTGCCTGTTGGCTCTGTGATCTGATTTGAGGAATTCGAGACCTTTGTTTCGGCTGTGTTACCAGGAATGTGAAGTAGAGAATTGTGCCGTTTTCCGCATGTTTTGCAACTGCCAGCCTTGCAATCCTTGGCTATATGTGATGAGACTTTCAAACAATTCCAGCATAATTTTGCCTCCTTTATGAAGTTTAGACGTTCCTCTGGTAAAAGCTCTAAAAACTGCTTGCATGAATATATCTGGTGATTTTCCTTGCATTTTTGACATGCTGCCGCCTTGGTGCTAACGAGAGCCGAAACCTTTTCTTGTCCAGCCTTTGCTTGCGCCTGCACCGAAGAACCTTTTCTATTGACAGCTTCTAACGTATGACATCGATGCTCTAAGAATTCCATTAAACGCTGCAGCGTGGGAATGTCATTTCCTGCGATAGTGTCTTCCCACTCTTTATTGGTATTGTGATCCAATTTACCTGTTACTAGATATATGATAGGGTCGTCCCATGAATCAATTGGGCGGCCCATTGCCTTCAAGGCCCTGGTGTGCTTGAGAACTTCATCGACTAACTGGCGAAGCGCTGCAAAATTCTCCTTAGAAATCGTTGGCAGCTCAAATAGTGCCCTGAGATGTTTTTGAATGATGAGTCGCTTGTTGTCGTATCGCTTTATTAACATTTGCCAGGCTTGCTCATAATTGTCAGCCGACATCTCGAGTGACTGAATTAATTCAGCAGCCTTTCCTTTAAGCGCTGCCTTTAAATAATGAAATTTTTGAATTTCAGTGATTGAACGATCTCTGTGAATAAGTGACTGAAACGTGTCATGGAACGGATACCATTCCTCGTAGGATCCTGAAAAAGATGGTAAATCAATTTTTAGTAATTTCAGATTGCCTGTTAATGCTCGATTACGATTGGTGCTCGTGGAACGCGCTTCAGCGCCCGAAGTGGCCGTTGCGCCACGAGAAATAATTAAATCCTGAAACCTTGACTTAATGTCATAATATGTCTCTTCGAAGTCGCTTTTTTCGGCTTCGTGTGTCGCGATTGTGTCCGCCGAATCTAGCAACTCTTCGATTTCCGACTGAATCTCGTCGAATTGTGACCACGTGACTTCAATTTTGGCTTTACGCTCTAATAATTGTGCTACATTGAGCTCGTTGACAACATTAGAACTGAGTGTATTATGCGCTCTTTTACACAACGCCTTTAGTTGGCCTCTACGTATCCTTAACCTCTTTAACCTATCCTCCATGACTCGACAGATATTATGAAATGCAAAGGAAATAAGTACCGTAGATAAGATGGGCAAAGATTTGGGACTTACCGACTTACCGACACTTACGACATCTATGAATGAGATCCTCCACTGTCACGCGTCCTTTTGACTACTGCTTTGTTTGAAAGTAACGGTCGCTGTGACCTTCAAGAACTGCTTGTTCCTTTACTGTTTCTCGAATATGCCTTGTTAGTTAGCGACTCGATTCCACTAACCTCAGACTAGCTTGTCTTGTTTCGTACAAGCTCACTTGCTGCTTGAAATGACTTGTTACCCTTGTGCTCGATTGCGTGCCACAAAGCGTTCGTTGTACGTTTCTTAATATTGTTCGCTCGAATGTGCCTTGTTGGTCAGCGATTCCGTTCCACTAACCTTAGACTAGCTTGTCTTGTTTCGTACAAGCTCGCTTGTATTGCTCGGATCCCTGTATCCGGCTCGAAGGACCATGAATATGCGCGAGGATTAAAATAATTTCACAACTCGAGTCGTTCTTTCTCCTGTAGAACAGAACTGCTTTATTTAAAATATGATGATAGCTGCTTTGCTCGCAGCGTCTTACAAAATCGACCGACGTGTTGAATCGGCCATCTTACACATACAAAACTGAAACTATAATGAGAACGCGTACTAACGGCTACAGTAAAATTAGAGTAGGGAGGAGGCCTCGTCAGTGCTGCCAACCAAAAATACCTCCTAGCGTAAAACACCATTCCTATGAGGCGAATTATATTATTTCAAACCAAACAGCAACAAAGTTGAATGTATTGTGTGCTTAACACATCTTTCAATTGCTAATAAAGGTTCAGCAGATTTGGATGCTCATATACAAAGTACAAAGCATCAAAGAAACCTGAAAAATATGGTCCAATGTCAGCAGATGGATAATTTTGTTGAAAAAGTCAAGTTTACAAGTATAAGTGTGTATGTGTTTGTAGTGTACGCAGGTGTGTATGTCGACGAGACGGCAGACAGACGGGACGAATACAATGAAAACGAAAGACGCGGACAGAAAAACAGCAAATATTAATTACGGCGCGAGTACTATGAAAAACGCGAGGGAATCTCCGAATCCCAAGACGGACGCGAGGCGCGGTCGGCGGTATAACGATACAAATACTCGTACGCGAAGTATACGCCAGCGGCGGATGACGGTCGCGGCGCGGATAACGCGGTGGGCGTTCCCTCTACGCAATGAGGGACGCTTCGCAGAATGTAAGGCACGGATACACTAACGCCCGACTGCCAAGAACGCTTGGCGGAGGCGAAGAACACTTCACCCCCTTTTCTCGTCGGTGCGTTAGGTCTAGGATACTGGCGTACGGCTGTCGAGAACGCTCGACGGAGGCAAAGAACGCTTTACCCCCTTTTCGCGTCGTAAGGCCAGCGGATCAGGAATTTTGGTGATCGACTGTCAAGAACGCTTGACAGAGACCAAGAACACTTGACCCCCTTTGCGCGTTGGAGCTAGGATCGGAGCGGAATTCGTACTGGAGCGGCGGTTAGGATAGAAGAGGCCTCCCGGAGCAATAATTACGCGTTTTATACTAATTATTGCTCCCGCTCGTATTATTATGGTCTTTTCCGTTATCACTCGGCGGTCGGCAATTCCTGCGGAGGGGATTGTCGATCGGCGATGTTCGGTCGCGTTCGGTCGGAGCGGCGGATAGCGCGAAGCGCAGATCGTTCGGCGATCTTCGGACGCGTTCGGTCGGAGCGGCGGTTACTACTGTCGTCGGCGGAAATTTCTAATATCGCGAGATATAACGATATCTGGTAACGCTCTTGGCGACTGGTATCGTCGGAACGATGCATTGCAGGGTGCATCGTTACAAATTAAAAAAAAATTTTAAAATTTTAAAATAAAAAAAATGGGATCTTTGAATACCTACAACCTCCTCGTGGTGGATCCCGGAAACTACATTTCAACAGTATATTTGTAGGCTAATAATAGGTACATTAAAACATTTGAAAAACATTTATAAAAATACCATTTATTGAAATTCTAGCCTATATTCTTTCTCTGTATAAACGAAATTGTTATCCATTTCAATTTTTGGCTGATTGCTGATGTGATTATATATAGGCTTCTGATCTGAGACTTTAAGAACTTATTTAAAACAAATTTAAAGCGAAAACCTGAGTGACAAGATTGGAGCAAATATGATTAATTTTTGAACAATTGTCCGCACTAATGGATTCGCCATTTTGAATTTGGAAAATCTGAAATCAAATTCGTAATTAGCGACCACAAAGTAGTAGGATATGCAATTTTATAGCAAATAAAAATTGTTTCGTAATTTTGGCTACTTTTTGAGGATCCTGGCCCACCGTGCAACGTCGGCATCTGCAATGTTCACCATGCACTCGGCACATACCGCTAGCGCTCCGCCTGTCGAATAGTAGCACTGAATCTGACAATGCTTCACGCGAAAAACACCCAATGCCGATTTGCGCGTCTGGTATAAGTTTTCGCATACGATCGGTATCGTTCTCCAGATCGCTAACGTATCTCGTATCGTTCGATAACACACTCTCGTCGGAAGACTCAACGTCCATAACGTCTTCGAAATTCACATCTTCCAACGCTTCATCCACGATATTTCCGACATCATCGGGATCCATAACTTGGATATCGTCGATCACTATATGTCCAACATATATTCTCGCATCTTCGCACGATCGATTCGCGACACTTAATGAGACGCAACGCGCTTCCGACTCGTTATATATTTCGTTTGCAGCTTCTTTATCTCTTTGTCCTGTCCTCTCAGTACGCGTCTTCTTAGAAATGCATCTCGAAAGAAAGCGCGTATTAATTTGATACTTGTTTTCGCGCGATTTCGTTGAAAGGGTTCCGGCGCTCCCACTTGTCGCGACGTGTCGCCGGTCTTCCTAGAAAAATATCGTTATCGCGAAAGATAGCGTGTATTAATTTAATACTCAATGAAGAAGAATTTTTCAGGGGTGGGGGGGTGGCTTTTGAACATGCTCGCGCTGGACCGATGATCTCATCGCGCATGCGCAAAACACTACATCGATGTCACGTGACCAATGCCACGTGATCACTGCGGGGGAGGCTTGACTTATTTGATGATCTCATCGCCCGATGATGTCATCGCCTGCATTGGCTGCATCGCCTCGAAAGGGTGGCGGCAGCTTTTGAAATTTTATACCCAAACAATAACATCTCGGCGGCGCGATAAGGCGGTTAGGCCGGCGCGGCGGCGGCGCGATAAGGCGGTTAGGCTGGAGTCACATTGAGCGGTAATTACAGCGGAACGGAACAGCGAGACCAATCACAATCGCAGAAAGTAAAGCAGCGGAATGATTGTAGAGTTCTGATTGGTTTCACTATTCCGTTCCGCTGTAATTACCGCTCAATGTGACTCCAGCCTTAGGCCGGCCGGCGCGATAAGGCGCCTCGGCTCCCCCCTCCCCTCCCTCGTACCTTCCCCGCGCCCCGCACCCCCCTCGGAGCCCCATGGGTCTGAACCCGCCTAGTCTATCTACTCAATTTTACACCGTTATTGGTATTTAAAAAATGTTTAAGAAATTTCTCTAGCAATGCTTATCGGCAGAACTTTTAGAAAACAAATAAATTGAAGATTTCAAGGACTCTTTTATATAATAATAATTAATACGTTAAATAGGGCGAATAAGAGTCAAATTACAATTAAAAATCTAAATCTGATAATTTATATATATTCTAATATTATATATTGCGAAGAATATCACGTAATTTTTGGCGTTTCGTCCTGGCTTCCACTACTGGACTCATCAGTAAGGCATTGTAGTGGAAGCCTACCTTAGACGCCTGTGTTTCAAGACCGAAAATCTTTTGGCGCACAAATATTTAGAATGGGGGACATTTCGGATTATTATAGTTGCGTTGCAAGACCGAAATCTTTCGGCGCGCAATAATTAGGGAGAGGGAACATTTCAGATTATTAGAGTTGCGTTGCAAAACCGACAATTGTTCGGCGCGCAATTTGGGGGACTACATATATTAATAGAACGTTATTTCCTACTTTGGATAAATATTGCAAAGAATATCACTACGTCGACTCAAAGCAAGATGACAAAAGCATCTATGTCATTTTCAAGTTAAGGTTAGTAATAATTACTGTAGATAACTGAGTAAAAGTAAATGCGCAAGAATGTTTGCGTGCGTGCGTGCGTGCGTGTGTGTGTGTGTGTGTGTGTGTGTGTGTGTGTGTGTGTGTGTGTGTGAGAGAGAGAGAGAGAGAGAGAGAGAGAGAGAGAGAGAGAGAGAGAGAAATTAAATGTAGACTGTAAGCGTGTGTACTGTTGAGCCTGACAGACCCTGTAAGTACCCGCATGCATCGATGAGCGTCGCCGTCCCTGGTTACCTTCCGTATTCGACTTGTGATACGCTAACTATTTCTCTTTATAATTCAAAAATTAAGCTTCGGACGAATTTTTGCCAAAAGAAAAATCGTCTCAGAATACCGCCAGCAATACGTCCCTTTATGGACAAAAGGTTATTCTGAATCACCCTGTATACCGTTTTCAGGCCATCTTCCAATTTTATAGCCAGAACTATTGATGTATTAAGTTTTAACGACAGAACTCTTTAAATTTTTGTACTTTACATCTTATACGTTCGAAATCCGGTGAGATGCTGGATGGTAAGGCGGGAAGTTGGCATCTTATTTTTCAAAACGTTTTTTCTGGATGTAATTTGTTAAAATTATTGATGAAACCGGTATAGAACAGTAGAACCATCGCGGATGCGAGCAGAACTGGTGTCATTTCATGTGATGCTGATATATGATATGTTAGCTTCAAGTATAAGAAAAGCTTATACTAATAGTAAGTGAATATTCGCATTTATACTAACCCAAGAACAGTTCCGCAAATTAGCACATTGAAGATTCTCATACAAAATCCATAATAAAGTATTAAAAGTTCATAAACGATTTCAAAAGTGTAATTTTCGATCTTGAGTGAAATAAAACAAAGATTATATACTGCTGTAATTAAAATATGTACAATGGATCCGATTATTATGCGAACTATCCAGTTACGCAACCGTCGATGTTTATTTCGAGCACCGAGTGCTTCTAATGTATCGTTTACTATGGAGAGTTCATGTAAACATATTTTTAATTCCTTCAAAAAATTATATTGCTTAATTATGCGAAATAAAATAGAAAGTATCATAATTTCATACTTGAATAAAAATTATTAGTTGCTTTCCATTTACTCCGATTCTCAGATAATTTTCACTTGTGACGTCATTACTCAGTTGAATGCGCATTCCTTTTGCATTCTGAGAAGTGAGATTTAACTGAGGTTTTAACCTATAATCTGCACAAGCTCGAGACCGTGTGCTTTATTGAGTCTCGTAGACTCACTTTAAAAGTAAGGTTATAAATCTGTGTTATTTGTTAATTTTATCAATTAAGCAAGTAGTGACGTCATTAATCTGAGTGTAACGATGCCCCCCTAAAATTCATCGTCCCTACGTGGTGCCATCGGGAAAAAGGGGCGAGGCGCCTGCAAATAGATTATTATAAAATAATTCACCGGTACAGCAGCCGTCGAAACCGCCAGTCTCGTCGGAAAATGCCGACTGTCGCCGGAGACCGCCGATCGGAAACCTTCTCTCCCACGAGAAGCCGATCGGCGGAAATTGTCGAAGACAACCGGGGCAATTCGAGCGAGGCTGGCGGTTTAAGTATATAATACAGCGACGTCGAGCCGCGAGAGCCTTTTTCCGCTCAACATTTTTCCGATCCAGATCGCTCCGAAATCACCAGCTCCTGAGTACTCCGAGACCGCTTTCCGAGGCCTGCTCGTTTCCGACGAACCTAGGGGGTAGGGTGTTCCCTGTCTCCGCCGGGCGTTCCCGGCCGCCGGACGAGCCGTCAACGAGGCACCTCGAGTACGCACCGCGGTGTTCCGACGAACCTAGGGAGTAGGGTGTACCCTGCCTCTGCCGGGCGTTCCCAGCCGCCGGACAACCGCTGCAACTCTCTTTATTTCCGCATCTTCTTTTCCGAATCCCGAATTTCCTTCCCGATACTCGACATTCGAAAAGGGGTAGGGCGCTCTCTGCCTCTGTCGGGCGTTCCCGACCGTCGGGTATCGACTCCGTTCCTCTTCCCATGTTCGTGTTCGTTTCGCGTCGCG
>NW_017275551.1:31520-32025 GCF_001594065.2 Cyphomyrmex costatus | reverse complement strand
TTTTTAAGTTTTAATCCATAGTTTCAATATAATCATTTCAAGCGTACATGTGGAAGGTAATTAAGTACTGAACGAAATGTAATTATTGTATATATTTTCTTCGAATTAAATATATATGTAACAAATAGCAATTAGTTAATTGAAACTAAAATATAAAATGAAGAACTTACTATACTTATATATTTATGAACGCATATAACACGTAACCGCGCGATTGTTTACGTACAAAACAAAACATACACACACACACACCACCACACCCATACTCATACATACACATACAGGCACACGCACAAACGCATGTAAATATATAATTTTAAAAAATATGCAAAATAATTAAAATTCGTTCACATTGAAACATAAAAACTCGATTTAAAAAAAAGTGCTCACTCTTCGATTTTAATATTTATTGCAAAATGGTCCTGAAATGTTCCAAAACCAATTCCAGAAGGAAAATCAGAGGTGCAGGAAAGTCAGGGTTGAATTCAATCGAGGACCACCGTGA
>NW_017275551.1:15137-30496 GCF_001594065.2 Cyphomyrmex costatus | reverse complement strand
TTAAATACTGCAACATAAAAAATTGTACAAGTTTTTTAATCGAATGTTAATGACATCAGTGATGTTATTTCTTCATCAAGAGCACTTAGTTCATTAGTTTTTTCTGCCAAAAGTTTTGCCTTCTTAGTCTTCAATTTTGAAATTGTAAACAAAAATCTTTTTTAGCAACCGAGTTGGCTTGAAGAACAAAGTGAAATGATTTTATCGATTGTGGCGTCGTGATATAAATAAATTTCTTTACAACTATGTTATTTTTCCCGAAAAGTGCGCTGAAATCCCTGACTTTCCCTGATTTACTGACGTATTTTTCAAATGCCCTGACATTTCCCTGATTTCCCTGACTTGTGGCAACCCTGCTTTTACTTTGTATTATCCGCAAATTGCTTGTAAGCCTGCAAGATAGAATAGAAATCTTCATTCACTTTTCTTTATTTAAAATTTGAATTCGAACATAGGATCATGAAAATGTTTATTCTATTCTTAGCAAGATCGCCAAAGCCTATCTAGCAGCTTCTGGCAGAGCTGCCAGATTCTGGCTTGCGCTAAATGCAGATAAAGATAATTAATATTTTTATTATCTAGATAAAGATGAGATGGCATCAAAATTTCATCTAGATGATCATCTAGATAATTTTATCCAGATAAGATCGAACACTGGCTATAGCAATGACGCACCGCGCTCGGGCAAAGTTGTGCGCTATAAGATAGAAAGAGTACTTAACCGGCACAAGATAGAAGAGTACCGACTATCTCTAGCTTAAACCTGCGCGTACTTTATGTGGTCGAAAAGATTTTCTCGACAATTTCGGCGTCTACAACAACATTTTAATACTTAAAACTTCAGAATAGTAGCTTATTCGTACAGTCAATCACATTCATTCTTGATATTTCTTCCATTATGCATAAGATCTTACTATCGATCTACAAATTTCTTTATAACAATAAACCTGTTGAATTTGTTATATTCGTCTATATATTTTCCTACAATTTTATAAATATAATTACCCCCGAAAGTATTCCCACCTTGTAGAAGTCGCGGGGTGGTGGCCCGCAGATCGCGGGACGTCTGGGTACCCGTGGTCCGCACTCCCCGCGGTAATATGACACGAGACCAACATTCGACCTGCGAAGACAGGTACGGGGCTTCGAGGTAGCAAAAACCGACGGGGGGAACATTTGACCACATCCAGGTACGCCTGGTATTCTCGGGGGTTCCGTGCCGGGGCGGGTGGTGGGGCTTACGGTCGCAAACGGAATCCTCCCGCTCAAAGGAGGGCACGTGTGCGACCAACTAAGAGGAATCCCCCCAGCTAAGGTGTAAGCTACCGTGTCTGGAGCTGCATGGCGCAGGGGGAGCTGCGTCGTAAACGGTGCCTCCTGGATACCGGGCGAACTCCAGGAGTACGTAGCCAAGCACCGGGTATTCGCGGCTCTGCCCGGGTGAGATCGAGCGACCACCGCGGTCTTAGAAAGACCCGCACTCGCTGCAGCGGGGCTGCAAGGCGCCTCCACAAAAAGGAGCTATAGAGGGCTGAAAAAACCAATTTTCCTGCTCCATCAAATACCCCGACTCCGTCGGGCGAAGGGAGTGGTGCGAAGGTGGGCACGCATATGCGCGACAGACCGGTGCACCAAACGCCGGCGGAGTATCGCCCGGGTAAGAGACCCACGGTCACTGATCAAGAGTCGTATGCTCAGGCGATCAAGGGCATGATCAGGATGGCCTTCGTTCCAGAAGGCTATCCTGAGAAAAAACTGGGTGCCAGTGAGGTGGAGGAGATCAGGCAACTGGTCAGAAGGCACATCCTCGAACTTCCCGAGGATGGGCTAGCGCCCACTTTCACTGGCACCTGGGAAAGGGATGGCGCAGTTATTTTTAACTGCGCCAATCAACAGACGGTGGACTGGCTGAAAAGCCTTTACACCGAGATTAGGATCGGAAGCACCACTTTGCATGTGCTGCCGGCTGGGGAGCTACCCAAGCTCCATCGGGTGGTAGTACATGTGGAGGAATCGGATTTGGCTGCCGAGACAGCTATAAAGCTCCTTGACAGACAAAACACAGGTCTGGGCGCCAGGGAGTGGGTTGTCGTGAGGGGGAGCGTAAGTAGGGATGCGAAAAGCGCCCACTTCGCTGCTCTGATGGACGATCGCTTGCTGGAGGTCATAAAGACCTGTCGCTTTAAACCTTTCTGCGGGCTGGGTCGGGCAACCATAAGGTTGCCCGACGACGAAGAACGTAAGGAGGAAGTGACTGCCGGTGCGAGCGGGTCAGCTTAAAAATGGCGGGACTCCCAATAGTGCAAATTAACTTGCATCACAGCAAAAGCGCCTCGGCAATTCTAGCCAGGAGCATAGCTGGGATGCAGAGCAATAATTCAGGACCCTTCGCTTCTGAATAACGCTATAAAAGGACTGAGTGGCTGTGGAACCGTCTATAAAGCAGACACTCAGGACAAAATTAGGACCTGCATTGCAATTAAGGGACTAAATGCTATTTTTATGTCACAGCTTAGCGATGGCGACATCACCGTTACTCGGACAAGGACGGACCACGGTGAGGACAGGCACTTGGACTTACTCATATGGTCAGCTTACATGCCCTATGACTCTCAAGAAGAACCACCACCTAAGAGGGTAAAAGATCTGTTGTCCTACGCGAAGGAGAGGGGGGCTTGAACTCCTATTGAGCTGCGATGCAAACTCCCACCACATAGTGTGGGGGAGCTTGAATATAAACCAGAGGGGAGAGAGCATCCACAAATTTATTATGGACACCAGTTTGATGATCCTAAACAGAGGAACGGTACGCACCTTCATGGACTGCATAAGACAAGAAGTACTAGATATTACCATTAGTACTGGGGGAGTGTCGGATCTGGTGCGGGACTGGAGGGTCTCTGGAGAGCCCTCAGGTTCTGACCATAGACAGATTCGCTACAATCTCTTGCATATGGTTAATAAAGAATGGAGTCGAAACCCAAGGACTACAAACTGGGAAAGCTATAGGATGGAGCTGGAGGCCATCCAGAAGAAAGCCCCAAACAGATTTCACTCAGAAAAGAATCTTGAATACGCGGCGCAGTTTGTAAGTGACGCGATAAAAGAAGCATATGAAGGAAATTGCCTGGAGAGACCGAAATACTCTACAACCAAAACTCCCTGGTGGAACAAGAAGCTTTCGAAGCACAGGTTGGAGGTAAGGAGACTCTTCAAAAAATCAAGGAGAAGAAACTCAACAGCCGATTGGTATGCGTATAGAAACGCCCAACGTGGCTATAGCAAAATAATAATCACTGCTAAAAGGAAAAGCTGGAGGGATTTCTGTAAAGGCATTGAGAGCTCTTCAGAAGCATCCAGGCTAAACAGAATCCTCAGCCAAGACAATACCCTACGATTGGGATGTCTTAAACTCCCAAACAGAAATTATACCGATACAGTATAGGAAAGTTTAAAAGACCTCATGTCTATACACTTTCCAGGGTTCCAGGAAAGATATTGTAAATCTCAATAGGAAACCAAGAAACCCGGGGAAAAACTTAAACCAAGAGAATGGACACTGGCAGCCAAGGTGGTGACTTGTGAAAAAGTTGAATGGGCTATCAAGACCTTCGAACCATACAAGACTCCAGGACCAGATGGCATCTACCCTGTTTTACTCAGAGAGGGTAGTAGGTCCCCTGACGAGAGTGCTCAGGGCTAGTATAGCACTGAGACACGTTCCGAAAGCCTGGAGTGATACCAGAGTGGTATTTATACCAAAACCAGGTAAAAATGGCCATGTTGGCCAAGGACTACAGACCTATCAGCCTCACATCCTTCATCCTAAAGATGTTGGAGAGACTCATTGATAGGCATCTGAAAGGCTTTTACCTTATTGCAAAGCCGCTGAACAAATCCCATTACGCCTATAGGGAGGGCAGATCTACGGACACCACCCTACATTACCTTGTGAGCGGGGTTGAAATTTAGTTGTTTGCAAAAGAATATGCAATAGGCGTCTTCATCGACATTGAGGGGGCTTTTGATAGCACCTCAAATACGTCGATTAAAGGCGCCATGAACAGATTTATCATTCCAGAAACACGATCGACTGGACACAAAACATGCTGAAGGGCAGAAGACTGACCGTTAATCATGGCAACAGCTCAGTTGAGGGGAGGCCGGCGGCGGGCTGCCCGCAGTGGGGGGTGCTCTCACCCTTGCTGTGATGCCTGGTGGTGGATGAACTCCTCATAAAACTGAAGAAATTGGACTTCGAAATCTACAGATATGCGGACGACGTGGCCATTATCACCAGGGGCAATTTCCTCTCAAAACTCAAGGAGCGGATGGACGAAGCCTTGGAAATTGTACAAAACTGGTGTAGGACGATGGGACTGATGGTAAATCCCACTAAGACCTCGGCCATGATCTTCACCGGGAAATATAAACCGGAATCCATGTAAATTCAGTAAAATATTTAGGGGTCCTATTAGACCCCAAATTGAGCTGGAAACCACACCTCGAGGAAAAGAGGAAGAAATTCTACACCTCTATGTGGGCTTGTAGAAGAGCCATGGGAAAGAACTGGGGATTAAATCTCAGGACAGCCTTATGTCTATACAAGATGGTATTGTTAACAAGACTCATGTATGCAGCAGTGGTCTGGTGGTCAAGGGCGGAAAATGTGGAGGCAGAGAACCTGCTCAAAAGCCTACAGGGAAGATACATGAGGGCCGCAACAGGAGCCATAAAAACTACACCAACTGAGGCGCTGCAAGTAGCACTCAGTATTCCGCCCCTAAAGGTGATCAAATACACAGCCAGGCAAACAACATACAGATTAAAATGTCAAGGGGAGTGGAAGGAAACCAGGACTGAACACACCAGACTGTGACTTTCCGATAAACACCCTTTCAATCTAAAACAAGACATGATCCCCAGAAGACGCCAGTTGGTTAAGACTTTTAAAGTTCAAATACCGATTAAAGAGGACTAGAGTAAATATAACTTCAAAACCAATCCAGATGTAGACACTTGGTTCACGGATGGATCGGGAGAAAACTGTCGATATGGGGCAGGTATATATGAGCCCAATATTAATCATGAGGTAAGCATACCAATGGGTGAGCTGGCCACAGTGTTTCAAGCTGAAGTGCTGGCCATCCTAAAATGTGCGGTACTCCTGTTAAAGGAGAAAAGCAGGAAACAAATATATATTTACACAGATAGCAGAGCAGCTATCGAAGCACTTGCAAGAACCTCCACAGAATAATTTGTGGTATGGGACTGTATGCAAAAACTCACAACACTAGGGGTAACAAACCAAGTAACCCTAGTATGGGTCCTTGGACATCAGGGTATACCTGGAAATGAGAGGGCGGACGAGCTGGCAAGGTTGGGCACCGAAAAGGTCCCGACTGGACAGATCGTTGGGGTCCCATTTTCCGCAGGTACAAAAATGATCAAAGAGTGACTTGAACGGGAGTACTCCAACTCCTGGAAGGGAGCAGAGGTCTGTAAACGAGCCAAACAACTCATGAGACTTCAAAAATCAGCAAGAACAAGAGAATTGCTGGTAATGGGAAAAACAAAACTGAGAAGCGGCATAAGCCTCCTGACAGGACATATGCCCCTTAGAGCACATCTATTTAACCTAGGACTTGCGGAGCAGAAAGAATGCTGGCTATGTGGAGAAGAAAGTGAGGACAACCTGCACCTACTATGCCGATGCCCTGCACTCGCTTGTAAAAGATATAAATCCTGGGGACATATGTTTATGACACCCAAGGATCTAGAAAATGCGAAGGTCAGCAGTTTAATAAGTCTGGTAAGTGACACGAGGCTGGGATCGACTGAATTACCCGCGGAGCATGCAGGGAGTGACAATGGAACCCCATGGACCTAGGTCGCGTTAGAAGGCTAATAAAGCCCACCTGCATTTATTTACTTCTACTACTACTATATAAATATAAAGAAAATCCACTCTTAACCAATATGTGAGTTTTATTATTTAAAATGTAATATAAGAAAGTTTGTTTTAATGATAATTCATATTAAATATATGAAATATTAATTATTTCAAATACTAATTATTTAAGAATTCACACTGCTTTTGTTTTCGTAGAATTTATTCTAGAGCGTACATACTGTTGCTCGACGGAAACCGCGAGAAGGTGGTGGTCTCTTCCGTTGGGGGAGAGAAATGTAAAAGCTTATTTTCTTTTTTTTAATTCATGTTACAATATTATGCTTGAACGTTATAAATAATTAGGATTATAAGTTTAAATTACTGCATTAATAAAAAAATTAATTTCCGAATCTTAATATAAATTAATTTTTTACATTTCCCTCAGTGTGCGTGCGTGTGTGCGTCTACATACATATCTATATTTTCAGACGTTGTGTGTAGAAACAGACAAAACTTTCTTTACGTTTTTTTCGAGTTCAGTGTCTGTAGGAACAGACAAAATTTGTTATACGCTTATTATCTTCGAGTTTATAGGGTCTGTAGAAATAATTCTAGTATAAACATATAATAGTAAGAAAAGAAAGACTTACAAGAATACTGTGCAGTAATCAGAGCGTAACATTTGTACTTTTTATCTAATAATGATATATTACCATGAAAAATAACTGATATATTATTAATTAAAGGTACCAGTACAAAGTGATCATACATAAAATGTATACAACTTTCGGTCGGTTTTCGAATCGTCTCTGCCTTCCGCTGCACCCTCACCTCACCGCGCGCAGATCAAATGTCGCTCGAGCATTGTGCGGCATTTGGACACAGGATTAAGCTAGAGTAGAGATCCTCAAGTAAGAGATGCGCGAACTTCGAGCATTCGCAAGAACATGGCGACCTTCGTGTCATATGTGTGTCATATGTGAGTCATACTTATATGTGCTTGTATGTCAAACTTGTGTGTCATATGTTGTCATACTTGTAAGTAGTAATATAATACGATTGCGCCATTGGTTGCGCCATATTCTTGCGATGTCGCCATCAACCAATCAACCAGTAGCGATTTCAGATCGCGCATCTCTTACTTGAGGATCTCTAAGCTAGAGATAGTCAGTACTCTTCTATCTTGTGCTGGCTGGGTACTCTTTCTATCTTATAGAGCACGACTTTGCCCGAGCGGTGCGTCATTGCTATAGCTATCCCCACCAGGTGCTACCAAGAATCTAGAAGCTCTGCCGTAGTTAACCCCACTCTTCCTCCTTCACGCGCTACCGAGTGGTAGCGCAAGCCAAAATCTGGCAACTCTGGCTTCTGGTACAGCGTACTTGTAGAGCATGTATTTTCTTATGATCTTACTTGTAAATAAACATAACTGTTTAATTGCTGATACAGTCCGTAAAATATTTGGACTTGATTAAAACTTAAAAAATATGATCAAGTTGAGAAAGCTATCGCTAAAATTTTTGATGGGAATTAATAAGAAACGTGTTGCTCCCTAAAATATTTTTAAATTTCATGTCCTTTCTTCTAAAACCGAATATTACAACGATAAAAATAAATGGTAAAAGTAACGATTAGGGGACCCTCTCCCAATGACTTTGACCTTGACATATGTTGTCAAGGTCATGACCCTGAGTAACCTCCAACAGGTTTTAGCCGTCGCTCGTCTTTCGTTAAAAAGTTATTAACAATCATAGTTTTTAAATTAACGTATGATATACATGTATTATATCTTAATATTAAAATTATGATTGTTAATAACTTTTTATCGAAGGACGAGCGACGACTAAAACCTGTTGGAGGTCACTTAGGGCCATGACCTTGACAACATATATCAAGGTCAAGAAGATCGGAGCTGTTTCCGTTATTCCGGAGATTTATTCCAAAATTTGTAATTGCTCATTCAAGATGCCCTTAACACTTTTAATTAAACAAATTAATTAAAAATAAGAGTAAAGAGCCAAATAGTTTAAAAAAATATATGAGTATTATTAATTCAGAATTCGCAATACATTGGATTTAAACAGAGAAAACTTAACAATAAATATAAAATTCGCATACTTTTCGATACCGAACGGGTCATTTTCAATGTTAAATTTATATAAAATTAAATGTGTTTAATAGAATTGACGAGTCACAAGTATAAAATTAAATGTGTATAATTGAACATGGATCTTCCTTTGTGTTTTGTTTCGCAAAATAAGTTACATAAATCTAATAACAAAAATGTATATAATTTTAAACTTTAATTGTAAAGATGTATGTTATATAAAATATATATTGTTACCTTAACATATAGATGTAATAAAAAATGCACAGTCCATAAAATTCAGCATGTTTATTAAGTCCATTATTAAATCCATTATTGAAAGTATAAAATAATTAGTACTTTTAATTAATTATTAAAATAGTTAGTAATTTTAATTAATTGTGCGCTTAACCAAAAGTTACGAAATATTTAAATCAAGTAATATTTGGGAAAAATATTTACGAAATTTTACCTTACAACGATATATGCTGATGAGAACCAGTAAAATGTTGATCAAGTATAGGATATCCGTAATATATATTTTCATATGCTCCAATTTATAGATGTACATTGGATAATAGTAGAAGTAAACAATACTGCTCCATACGACCAAGACATACAGACAAGAATAGTACGGCCTGGGTTGTCCAAGAGGATATTCAAACAAGGTCAAACAACAGAACGAACTAATGATAAATAATGGTGCAAATGCTGACTGCAGCGTTATCGTCATTGTTTTCGGGTCGTCGACCAATAATTTGAATCAATTTTTGCCGCACGAGACACAAACGTGTTTCAAACTTTTTATAAAAATTTCAGAAAGAATTCCTATAGATCTTTTAAAAACTTTGCGAGAATTACACTGTGAAGTTTTCACATTTAAGAATAAAGAATATATATAAACTAAAAGGCATTGAGAAGCGACAAAATAAGTATAAAGATGATCTAGATAAGATTGTTTTATTCTAGTGCAATTTTTATTTGCATGTATTAATAAAAAGTAAAACGATTATAAAGGTAATAGGAGCATGCTTGAAATGTTATGTCTTTATATAATACTAGGTATATGTATATCCTAATATATTTATTGAATGCTCTTTACTTATGACACGATGTGTCGACTTGAATTGAAACTGATAATTTCGATAAAGTGTTTTTTATATTGTATAGAAATTAATACGATTTATTATTAAGAATTCTCCATCAATTAAGAATATTAACTATCCATTTATTAAGAATTATGCATTTATTAAAACTTAAGTTGGTTTGTCTTCTATCTTTCGATTCACATAGTTATTTATTATTGTTGTCACTATTCTAGTTTTGTGCAGAGTATATGGATGCAGCAACAACAAAACGATAATGCACTATTAAAAATATAATATAGATATATATATTTGAAAAAACAAATAAATTCTTGATAATCTTGGGCAAGTGAGAGTTCAAACGTGGTTGTTGGTACGTGAGTAATGTGAAACCGAGTTGTAATAAAAACCTTTATTCACACATATTATTCATTCCTTCATGAAATTTTAGACGTTTCGACTACAATTTGAGTCATCTTCAGCAAAGCAATTTAATAAAACTCATCCTTGTATGTTGTGTAAGTAAGTTACAACAAATTAACAGACCTGATGTAAGTTCTGCATAAAATAAATTAATAAGAATGTTATAGTTTAATATTGTTGGAATTCAACTTCCCCGCTCTTTGGTCACTCTAATATGACCAACGATAGTTAATAGATTATCGATTGCACCTCGTGGCGCCACTACCTCTTTCCTTTTTCCAACCGCTTATACATATTCTTTTGTAACTCATCATGGCTGAGTTTCAAAATTTACTGTCAGTACTGAAAATCTACAGTTTACGTTACGTGCATTATACATTTTCAGTACTGACAGTATATTTTGAAACTCAGCCATGTTGTCTTCAAGCGTGTTCTTCCGTTATTTTGTACGAGCCTAAATTATATAAGTTTATTTTTGTGTACACTCTGTTACATTATTTAGCGCTCATTAAACGATACTGTGTTTCTCGTAATTAACGTGTCTGAATTACTTGTCCACCACTGCACGATCTAAGAAATCTATATAAAATTAATAAATTAACCCACCTTACAACACACAAAGAGGAAGTCAAAATCAGTTCAAAACACATAATATGAAAGTTATGGATCCAATAATTGTCAATTAAAAAATTACATTATAATGCACATAGTGTCACATTCGAAAACGACTAATACCAATAATTTAAATTTATAAAACATGTCAAATTTTAAAAGTCAATGTACGCAATCAAAAACAATGTTAACCTTTGCAATACACAACATATTATGTAATGATAAAAATATGAAAAATATACAAATAAATCTAAAAAAGTTAAAAAACATGAAATACAAATCATCAAGTTTTACATTTCAATTCGTCAAGCATAGTTAGATAAATTTGATGTAAACCATCCGTATCAGTACGTTTATTTAGATCCTCCTTTTGCATGTGTATGTGTATGCATTCAAATATTAGACGTCTTCCTAAGTATCTTTCAGAATCGAGTACGCTCACATTGTTCCAATTAAAATCATGTCCAGTTTTTAATCTATGGTCAGTGATAACTGATTGAGAATTCGTGTTGTGGTTTATGTGATTACGATGCTCCGAGATTCTGGTTTTAAGTTTGCGTCCCGTTTGCCCCACGTATGATGCATCACATGAGTTGCAAAATATTTTATAAATCACATTCTTTTTTTAATCGTTAAACAGGATGTCTTTTTGAACCTTTATGAATTTATCTAATTTATTCAAATTTGTGTAAGCCAGTTTTGTATTGAATTGTTTTTTGATTTTTTCAAAGTCTTCAGATATGCCCGGAACAAACGGTATTAAAAACCAAGGTTGTAAAATTTCAGTAACACCTATGTCTGCACCATTTCTTATATTGCTTCTGTTTTTTATAAGTGCTTTTAACCGAGCATTGATCGTGTCAAAAATCAATTCCAAAGGATAATCATTTTCAATTAACATGTTTATAACAAAGCAAATATTCTTGTGATGAAATCTTGGATATGACAATGAGAATGCTTTATCAGTTAAATCTATGATGACTCCCTTTTTTTGGGAAAGGGGATGTGACGATAAAAAGTTAAGGAATCTTCCTGAAAACGTCGGTTTGTGATACCGATCGAATTCTAAAATACTGTTGTTATTTATTATAATTAAATCCAAAAAATGGATCTTGTCACCACCCACTTCTAGAGTAAATTGTAATCTATCATGGAAGGAGTTAAATATCTTCAAAGTCATATCAATTGCTGATTTCGTGATTGCCATAACCATGGTGTAATAAGAATGGTGAAACATTGCGCATAGTAATGGCGGCACGATGAGCGGAGCCAATGAAATTTAGGTCCATATACACCCCGCACAATTTGTTTGAACAAGGGGCAACCATATTGCTTTTGAACATTTGGACCCGATTCTTATTGGTCGAGACAATGGACTACTGCGCATCCATGATATTGTTTCACCTTTCTTATTACACCCATGGTGTAAAACGACAGGTGAACCAAGTAGAAGGATGCGCAGTAACCGATTTTGTCAGCCAATCAGAAATCTGTCCCAACGTGCAAAAAGCAATATGGCTGCCTCTATGATACGAAACTGATCAGGTTAGCTCTGTCGTGAATTATTCGTTAATTTATTTTCGAAAAAAATACGATATACATCCTCGTTTCATTCGCATAGTGGCCTGTGAAAGCACGACTCTTACGAGTCATCGCCGTCGAAATAAGTGGCTACCCAAATAACAATATGTTATCCAAAAGGTTTCTAAAAGATATCTTATTTCTGAATCTGATAACTTAGAGAAACTTCTTAAAGATCACATAAAGATAACTGAATGTTATCTAATGCGTCGTTTTTTGAGAACAGAAAGATGTCACAAAAATGATATTTAAAAGATTTCTTAAATTGGACATCTTTATGATTAACATATATATTCATATTTATGATGTCTTAAAGAAATCTGTTATATGTTAATATATAAATTTCTTTAAAAAGAGGGTTTACAGGTTATGTTTGCAGGTTTGAATTAATTAATCTTGCCGTCCACTTCATCAGGGCGAGGAATGCACTGATACGTATCTATTAGCGATTTTGGCTGGGAAAATGAGTGTGCACTGGTGCATATTAAAACCGTTGTACACTGTTAATCTACCACCGCGGCAGTACATGGATATAACATATGCACGAACATGTACATTGTACACGGACTTAACATGCACCAGTGTACATACACTAGTGCGTCTCACCCGAAATTGCTAAGTATCACTGCACCCTCGCCCTGATGAAGTGAATGGCAAGATTATGAATTCACAGAGCGTTGGCGCGATAATCTACAAACCTTCTGGCATCTTTGAAACAGAATCTTTCTTAATAACATCAAATGAATTTCTCATAAAAGATATCATAATTATGTCTCGTTTCTGAACTGTCAAAAATCATACAACATATTGATATCTTTTATGAGAGAACAAACTAATATCATTTAGCATGACATCATAAAGATAACAATTTCAAGACATCTCTCAAATCGGATATCTTAAAGAGTTCTCTTGGTAGATTCTCTAATAAATGATTATTATGAGATATCGTTTAGACATCATTTTAAAGATAACTAAATGTTCTCTTGAAAAAGTTCTCTTAAAGTTTTCATTCTGACAAGCATGCTGTCTGGGTAAGAAGTATAGTCGACCAGCCAGAATTATACTTGTTTATAGTGACATTATAAAAAGTAGGTGATATTGTAGGTGATATTGTTTGTCAAAAAATTAATAATAATATTCCTAAAGAAGTGATTTCTTGCCTTGTTCGCACAAGAACATATATACGACTAAGAAAACTAAATAAAGAAATTGTACAGAAAAATATTACTAAAAAAGGGAGGAAAAAATTATATCGTTCATGTAATAAAGAAACATAAGTTGAAAAATATTTTAAATAAAGAGATCTTTTGTTAAATCATGCAATTACATTTATTATAAATCCTAATACATAAAATGACGCTGACAACACTTAAAACTAATGTAAGTTTTCATTAAATTTTACTAAATATTTACTAAACTTTATTAAATATAGATAAAAGTCACTATAATCCCTGTAACAATTCCGCAAATTTTGTTGTAAAAGAGATTGGAGTAAATTTGAACCAAAAATGCACGCATTAGTGAGATAGTGTTTAATAATTTTTTATAAATGTTTTTCTATTTCTTATTCGTAGTCAATCTTTTATATTACTATTTTACTTATTAATTTATTGATCAATGTATATATAATTATTTTACTTTTATTATGTATTTTAATTATGTTAAGAGGTTTTTATAACAGTATTTTCATATTATATATTTACAAATGTTTTTATTTATACTTTGATCATATACTTATATCAATGTTCCTTTGAAAATCGCGCTGCATTTGGGACAGATTTCTGATTGGCTGGCTTACTGCTTGGCCGCCATTATGCGTGTTGGTTCACCTTGTATATTTCCACCATGATTACACCATGGCCATAACTATGTCGTCAACATATCAATGATAAAAATTAGGTTTTATGCACATTTTATTTAAAAATAACAAAATAATAATGATGTCAAATTACGGTATTAAAACAAGCAAAATAAAAAATGACAAAATTTATTAAATATTCTATCAATTATAACGAGAAACGTTTTAACTTTACAAAGTTCTCTTCAGTCTCCTTAGTAAACATATAAAAATATAACTTTTTTGTCAACCATAGTCCGATAAATCAATTAATCATAGTCATCAAGTCCGCAAATGAAATAAAAAAATTGTTTCTCGAGCCAAATACAAATTCATCAGCATCACAATTCGGAATAAAATATTAGTATTATATAATCGAAAATAAAATAGATAACAATAAAATTATTAAACTTACGCCAGATTAGATGCTATGTATAATTTTCAGCTTTAAAGTGAAACAATGTATATGAAGAATAGGTCTGTGCTAATCGACAGTTGTCATAAGAATAAAGGAAACTAAAAACATCTAAGTTAGAAATGTCACTTACATACTGAGGGTAATGACCTAAACAACTGATCATATGCTCTGTCTAATTTTTCCGTATCTTTTTGTGCATTAATACCATTATTTTGTTCTTTAAAACTTTAAGAAAGCATTTAATTTTTTTGCGTTTCAAACTAAAAATCTTAGGATTGAATGTACGTGTACTCGTTGCAGTCGAAACTAATTTATATCAAATGTTATGATACAATTGCTACTAGACTTTTTACTTTACTTTTAAATTTTATAATACTATAACTAAAAGTTTATTTGACATGAGAATTTTGTTACGTCTTTTTCCATGATCCAAATCTCTATGTAAGTTAGTCTCTCTGTACCAGTCTTCTTCTTCATTTAATATATTAATAGCTAAAAATTTTAATTATTAACAATGAGTCGTAAGGTAGAATGCCTATCAAACTTAAAATCAAATAAACGTATAATTCTTAATAAATAGGTGATTAGTACTCTCAATTGATGTATAATTCTTAATAAGATATATTATTGTTACAAGAATTACAGTACGTACGTTTAATTTACGAAAGACGTTATAATGTGTTCATTAAATTCGTTATATTACGTAAAACACTTTATAAAAATCATCAACTTCAACTCTAACCGATACGTTGTTAAAAGTACCGTAAATAATGACTATTCAGTAAATAATTTGGTACTTATTGTTACGTCCAAACCCTTGGATATCTGAGACGAACCGTTAGGAAAGATAACGAAGAAGAATGGTATGAAAAAACGTTTAGAGCCGAATAATTTTTATCGCTTCGGAATATGGGTCACCGTTCCAAAAGGACGCTGTATCATCTGATTCCGATGAACAGTACGAACGTGTCGGTCCGAAATTTGGGAGAAAGAGTCAAGGAATTTAATCCTTAAGTTGAGATTTGACCATGTGCGATTTCTAGAAAGGCAAGAGGAGTGAATACGAAGTCTTAGTTTAAAACAAATAGATCGATATTTAAAATAATAAACATCGAGGATTATTGCTTAAGTTCTGTTGGTTAAATGAGCAATGACGTACACATATCAACAATTCGCTCTGAGTTGACAGACATATTAGTGTTTTTATTTATGAATATGGTGTAAAGGTGCATAGTACTTTGGTTACATTAGTTGAATCGAAGATTTAGTAAACTTGGACAAAATTAAGCAGGTAGAGAAAGGTATTACATGTGAATTTATATTAAAGATACTCACAAATAAAACGTAAGGAAAATAATACAAATACAATTTTACGTGAAGATATACTATATTAGCACACAATCATATTTAATGATAAAAGTGAA
>NW_017275551.1:10257-13919 GCF_001594065.2 Cyphomyrmex costatus | reverse complement strand
GTCTTAGTTTAAAACAAATAGATCGAGGTTTAAAATAATAAACATCGAGGATTATTGCTTAAGTTCTGTTGGTTAAATGAGCAATGACGTACACATATCAACAATTCGTTCTGAGTTGACAGACATATTAGTGTTTTTATTTATGAATATGGTGTAAAGGTGCATAGTACTTTGGTTACATTAGTTGAATCGAAGATTTAGTAAACTTGGACAAAATTAAGCAGGTAGAGAAAGGTATTACATGTGAATTTATATTAAAGATACTCACAAATAAAACGTAAGGAAAATAATACAAATACAATTTTACGTGAAGATATACTATATTAGCACACAATCATATTTAATGATAAAAGTGAAGGTCAAAATAATCCATTAAGATTAATTTAAAAGATTTGTATCGGAATTGGATGAAGCGGAGGATATTACCGGTGAGCGATTTAATCGATTTTATGTAATGTAGAGAAGAAAGACGTTGTTAAACTATTATCTTATTGATGGTAACGGTTGAAGGTAAAACATTTTATCAAAGTCATAAGCTTCAACTCAAGTCGATACGTTGTTAAAAGTGTCGGAAATAAAAACTATCAATTAAATACTTTGGAATCTAGTATAAAGATGTAAAGTCTATATATCACACAGAAAACGCGCAGGTTTATGGTACCAATCAAGTTCTGTAAAGTAAGTGTATCAGTAGTAGTGAGATCCAGAAAACTTATTCTGTTTCCGTCTATTTCTAGAATAAATTGTGGTCTATATATATATTGTGAAATGAGTTAAATGCTTTAAGTGTAAAATTGATCATACTTTTCGAATCTGCCACTACTATGTCGTCAACGTATCGATAATAAAATTCATCAAACGGAAATTGAATTCTTTAGTTTCTAAGTCACGAATGACCAAAATCCGCTAAAATTGGGAAATTCGAGATCCCACGGAAGTACTAAAATTTTCTTTGTAAAAATCTCTATTCTAGCAAAAATGTGTGTCATTTAACCCTAATAATATTGCGGATAAAGATATATTCATCTTTAGTTAATAGCGTTTCTTTAAAAAATTCCATAGAGTTGCTATACTTTCAACGTCCTCTCAAATAATGATACGAATATATGTTAATAAAGAAACAATGTTTAGTGGAATTATAAAACGAAATAAGTTTCTAAGTTCCCTTCAATTTTTTAATCAATTCAAAGTTGTTGTACATTGTCAAATAACGTACAAAATTAAAATATAAGATGAATGAGAAAAAGGAAAGAAGGAGATTTCATTAATATAGTGAAAGATTGTGATTAATATAGTTACTGCTTTTAAGTTAATATAACTCATTGTCAGTCTATATATTAATATGTACTATATTTTATTAATGTTGTGTACATTGAACCATATATTCTTAATACATGCCTATATTACTTTAATAATAGTAAAAATTAAAATTAACATAAATTCACAGTTACGTAGGTACAGCACGTCCAGCGAATGTATGCTTTTTAAGGAAACGTGTACATACTTCGTGTATAATAAAAAATAAAATGCTAGCGTATCTCTTCTCGCCTTTTAGTTTTATCTTCAACCTATATAATAGCTCAACCCATAGTTTCTACAAGTAAAATTGCTTGTATAATATATATATGTATAAGAAAACAACATACAGAACTATAATATTGCTCTGAAATTATGAAATATGTACACGAACATTAAATTGTAATTCCAGTGTTTTCACGCATTTGTAGTGCATGTAGATAATTGATTAGATAACAGATAATTTGCTAATGAAATGTAACATTAATAATTTTGTACCATATTCGCGTTAACAGGTATCTTTGCCGTAGATATATCTATGAATATAGCTTTAATATTCAAAATTATAATTTTCTTATTATAAATGTATGTGACATTGTAATAGCATTGTGAAGGTTCTTTAAATGATACGAGGTCAAGATAATAAGTTTTTAGAAAAATATAGTAAAATACATTTTTTTTATCGATTCATTTTTATTTCTCGACATAGTTTCCTTTCACAGCTCGATACACCTGATCCAACGATTCTTCAACTTTTTCAAGTCGTCCGAATAATATGATTTGTTCAACCTTTTAAAATAAGCCTCCGTTTCGGCGATGAGCTGCTCTCTGGTGATGAATCTCTTTCCTCCAAACCATTTCTTCAGGTTTGGAAACAGAAAGTAGCCGCAGGGGGCTAAATCTAACAAATATGCTGGATGGGAAAGCAATTCGTAACGGAATTCGTTGAATTTGGCCATCAGTGCCGGGCACGCCCTTACGAAAAAAACACTGAAAGTTGGGTGTAAATTTGAGTGTAAAGATATTGGTGTAAATTCGGATCGTGAAATTGACGATCACACCGAAATGAGGGTTAATTCTAAAGGAATACACTCAAATGAGTGTAATTCTTAAATGAGAAATTCTCAGGCTATAGTTATCGCCTAAATGGTGTCAATTCTATCAGATTATTAAAGTAAGTATTACTAATTAGCATCAATTTTAGAATAAAATCGTGAAAAAAAAATTTTTTTCTGTAAATTCAAGAATTAATTTTTTTTCATGATGCTTCCCAAACGGTCACCCATCCGAAATTGTACCACGACCTCGCATGCTTGACCTTGACAATCGTACGGGAACTGCTGTACTTCGATGACCCACGAATCTGTATATGTCAACTATTGCGCACTTTGAAAGCGCTTCGAGAGTACTTGAATTCGCCAATACTAAGTTAGCCCCCCACTTTTTGAATTCACTTATTTTGAGAATTGTGCTGAATTGTGCTAGGTTTGTGCTACATTGTGCTCGAATATTAATATCAAAATACGAAAAATACGTTAAAAAATGAAAAAAAAACCATATTTTAGACCAGCCCCCCACTTTACGATTTTTTCAATTTTTAAGGTTGTGCTAGGTTGTGCTAATTTGTGCTAACATTGTGCTAAAGTAATATTCAAAAATAATGACAATAACAAAAGATATGATAGAAAAACAATTTTTCACAAAACGGAATAAAAATAATGCTAACATTTATATCCGTCATTCAAATACCACAAAATTGCATATCTGAATTGTGCTAGTCTAGCACAAGTCAACACAACCGTTAGATTCGCTGGCACAACGATATTAAGGGTACTTTACTCTTGAGCGTGACCGCTCACGGAAGCATTTTTTGTTCAAAATTCGGATTTACAACGCTTCGATGTGAATGATACTGCATATCTGAGTTGTGCTAGCCTAGCACAAGTCAGCACTACCGTTAGATTCGCTGGCACAACGATATTAAGGGTACTTTACTTTTGAGCACGACCGCTCACGGAAGCATTTTTTGTTCAAAATTCGGATTTACAACGCTTCGATGTGAATAATACTGCATATCTGAGTTGTGCTAGCCTAGCACAAGTCAGCACAACCGTTAGATTCGCTGGCACTACGATATCTGGAGACACGGTAGTGTCTCGGCGCTAAGCCAAGCGCGCGACACTGCCGTGCCTCCTTTACGCGACACGGAGAATTTTCGGGGTCGAGATGATCAGATCTCAGTAACGGCTGAACCGATCAAGTTCTACATACGCTCAATCGACAGGAAATACTTAAATTGTATAATAAAAGTGCTTTCATTTTTTTCCTACGTGCCCTACGAGCGGAGATATCGCGACGCAAAGTCC
>NW_017275551.1:0-638 GCF_001594065.2 Cyphomyrmex costatus | reverse complement strand
AATTCGTGATCAGCGATCCTATGAACCCCCAATTAACAAGTTTCATGCGAATTGGATTGATTTTGAAAAAAGTCGTCCGCCATTTTGCATCCGCCATATTGAATCTTTGTAAACTGATGTTTGATTCGTGATCAGCAACCCTCGTAAACTCATAATAACGAGCATCTTAAGAAATTTTTTATTTCTTAAAGATTTGATAGAGTAAATTTATAATTCCCATTTAGCAATATTACTCTAACTTTGATCGATCGTAACTATCGTTTACCCCAACGAAAAAGGGTTTAAATAGGGTGTTTTGGGAAGCTCTTGATATCTACTATTCAAAAATGCAATGGAAAAAGTGCGACATTTCAGCCCAAAAATCAGCCTTATTGACCCTCCTCCTTTCTAATTTTTGTTTGAACTTCCGGTTTTGAATTGGTAATACCAAGTTAAATTCTATCTTTAAAAACGCATGTAGTACTATTATTTAAATTCTACTAAATTAAAAAGTAAAACCTATTTGGTACTATCTTTATAAACTTACCTTTTTAAAATAAAGGTAGAAAAAAGCGCTAAGAGTGGATGCTGCTGGTTAAAAAACCATTTGGGCCAGTTTCACCAACGCCAATTACTTAATCGACTGTGAAACTGACCAA
>NW_017275550.1:15404-16261 GCF_001594065.2 Cyphomyrmex costatus | reverse complement strand
TGATTAATTACCGCTCTGTTAGGGAACTTGTTACAAATGAGCTAGATACTTCAATAGTACTTTCATGGCCGGCGACTATTGTGTTGAGGGTGTTGAGAACTCAACACCCAGTCGGTTATAGGGTGTTGTTTTCAACATCCTATTAAGGTGACAAAATGTAATGAATTATGTAGGAGATTTTATTAAGTATACATGTATTCTTTTCAATACTCATAGCGTTTTCCACTGGCGCACTGAGTGGGCACTGAGTGTCAAATTTCAAATTCTTCAAATCAAATTCGTCAAATCGAACGATGGGAAAGTGACGGTACGCGATTCAAACTGATTTTAAAAAAATATTATTGTTATTTTAGGTAGCAAAATACTAATTTATTTAATTTGTTTATTTTAGACATAACCCCAAATTACACTTTTGACGTGTTTGACGATGAAATTACCAGTGGAACACGAAACTTTTGGCACTCAGTGCGCCAGTGGAAAACGCTATCAATGTTTTGAGTATTTTCGCGGGAATTAGAGAATTTTCAAATAGGCCTATCGCCGAATATTGTGAGCCAATCCGCGCTTCGGAAAGATTTCTTCTCCATATTGCGTAGATTAAAAACTTACTTAAATTCCACGATGTTACAACAAAGAATGAATAGCATAGCTATATTACATGTACATAGGGAAATCGCGGAAAAAATCGACATCGATAAACTTTTAAACGATTTTATATCAAAAAATAAGAATCGTCGTTCTACTTTTTCAATGTTAAATGAATAAAACGAATAAAACGAATAAATTGTTTTTTGTATTTTAATATAAATGATATAATCTGCTCTATACTCTTAACTGAAAAAACCCTGCCCCCCCCC
>NW_017275550.1:7712-14797 GCF_001594065.2 Cyphomyrmex costatus | reverse complement strand
ATTAAATTCTTATGGGAAATATATAATGACGCAACATCTATACCGCATGGTTATTTATTACTTGATTTAAAGCAATCCACACCGGAAAATTGTCGATTTCGCACGTGCATATTTCCTGATAATAAATATCAATATGTTTATGTGCCTCGTAAATAGAAGTACAACACGGGAAATATCTTATCTAGCATCTTTAAAATTATTTTACACATGTGCGACAGCGTTCTGTTTAACGTATTTACAGTAGAACAGAAATCCAAATCTTGTCAGTAGCTAAAATGTTTCTCATATTGACGGGTGATAATATTATCAACGATTTAACTGCTGAACTATTACAATTTATACCAAAGATTATATTATTACGAGAGTTCAGCAATCACATAGATTATCTATGGGATAAACTCCCCGAGTATATAAAACGAGACCCAGAAGTGCGTGGCTATCGGCGGTGCTTAGAACATTATAACCTACCGACTCAACAATCGCATATTGATGGTCCAACACCGTTAATTAAAGATTGTTGTAAATGTAAATTATATACAACAATAAAAGGATTGTGAATATATTTTTCAAACTTCAAATTCAATAAGTTTGTAATGGCACCAAACGCTCATATCTTCGGCCAAAAACACGCTGCAATACTACAAGCGTTACGTCACCTCACTAACGAGCAACGTATCGCTATCTTGAAAAAGGCTGATCCGAAACTTGTTAAATGCATATGCGAGTGTGCTTTAAATATATTACATGGCAATGTACCACTTAAACAACCATATAAACGACGTTTGAAACGCTATGCCGCCATATTACGTCGACTCGCCGATAAAAACGATTCTTGGAAGAGTAAAAAACGCTTGATCGTACAACGGGGTGGATTCTTACCTTTGTTACTAGCACCTATACTAGGTAGTGTATTATCCCGCCTTATAGCTCCGAAATAAAATATAATGGAACACGCAAAAAAAATGGTTTTGGTACCGGAAGAAAAAGTTATGCAATTAACTCACGTATTAAATAATAAAACAATTCAAACGCCTGGTACTACATTGAGCAGGTTAGATGAAGAAATGCGTGAAATTCTCAATTCAAATAAATTTGTGGATGAAAGAGAAAAATGCAAGGCTTACCTTCAAATACTACAGCGTTATTTATACTTCGTAGAAGAAGCAAAGCATAATACAACCATCAAATCTGCTATCTACTCAGATGGGGAGGAGATGAAAGAAATAGAAAAAGATCGGATGGGTGATTCATTCATTTTGGCTAGTGTACCGTTAAAATATCGGCAAAAAGCTAAACTTTTATTAAATCATTTACAGTCTAATGCGTCTGACAGACTTGTTTGGGATAAATATGGTGTTATCTCTATCGACGGTACAAAAGTAGCCGAATCTAATATTGTCGATCTTGTAAATGACACTATGCGCTCCAGAAAAACGGCAAGACCTGTCGGAAGACATCATTTTGCCGCATTTCTGCGTAGTGTAAAGGTGCCTCGTGAATTTATAGGAAATCAAGATCTTTGGTCAGATAGTCCAAGACCTGGCAACGCCATTAGCACACTACGAGTACCGAATATCATATTGTCAAGCGGTGTTACAGCAGCGAGCCAAACATCTGACTCAAGCGAGGTTCCGACGGATAATACCGATAACGTCAGTGAGAACTATTGTAGCGCCAATAATTGGGAAAGTTTATCTCTTTTGAATAAAAAAAGAAAGGCATCTAAATTGTAAGAATGAAAAAACTAGAAACAATTTATTACGACCCTTCTCATCCAGCATCTTTTTCCGGAGCACCAAAATTATTGCGTGAAACTAATAAAACTGTTTCCCGAAATAAAACTATCAAATGGTTGGAGAGTCAAGACACATATACGCTACATAGGCCTTTACGCCGTCGATATCCACGTCGTTTCTACAATTTGTACAATATCGATGATTTATGGGAAGCAGATATCGTGGATCTACGCGCAATTAAAAATTATAACGATAATTATGCGTATTTACTCGTCATTATCGACGTTTTGAGTAAATTTGCTTGGGTTGAAAAACTGCGTGATAAAACAAGCGCAAGTGTTGCACTAGCATTAGCACGTATACTGGCACGCAGTAAAGGAAGACGTCCTATTGTTTTGCAGACTGACCGTGGTAAAGAATTTACAGGCGCAGCTACACAACTTTTCTTGAAGAACGAAAAAATTGGTTTTCGTGTAGCTCGTAATCCGGATGTGAAAGCAGCAGTTGTCGAACGTCTCAATAGAACGCTGAAGGAGCGCATGTGGAGATATTTTACATATACAAAAAATAAACGATATATTCATATTCTACAAAATATTGTTGATGCGTACAATCGCTCGTATCACACCGCTATTAAAATGGCCCCGCGTAATGTAACATTGAATAATGTTCGGATTGTTAGAACAAATCTCGCTCACCGATATGCTAGTAAACGTACTCGTGTTCCTAAATACAAGGTTGGAGACCTTGTGCGAATCAGTAGCTACAAAGCAGCGTTCGCGAAAGGTTATGAAGGTGGCTGGAGTAAAGAGATATTTCTTATAATACGCGTTTCCACACACCAACAACCACCAGTCTACTTCTTAAGAGATCTTCACGGCGAGGATATAGATGGGCTCTTTTACGAAGAAGAATTAACTAGAATCCACCGAGATTATGCAAAGACAAATCTTACAGTTGAGAAAATAATTCGAAGTAAGGGTCGAGGTCGTTCGAGACGTATTCTCGTTAGTTGGCATGGTTTTCCAGAAAATTTTAATACGTGGATAAATCCTAAGGATATAAAAAACAAATAAATATCTATAATGAGGAATAATTTTTACATAGTTCTGCCTAGTAATAGCAGTGTCTCATATTTTCCGGATAATACAACGACTCATTTTATTACTCGCTTACCGCATCAATTACGTTTACAAGGCGAATGGGGTGTATCCCTAACAGATATTCAAATACCTATGACATTTCTTCATTTCCCGAAAGATGAAAAAACCACAGTAAGAAGAAATTTGTTCAATACATCTGAGGCTCTTAAAAATGATGTAGATCAAAATAGAATTGAACACTACATTATGCCACGGGGATTGTACCGTTCAATCGATGATCTTGTCGAAACAGTTAATGAAACATCGATGAAAGATCATTTAACTTTTACAGTAAATAAAAATGGCTATGTTAGTGCACAGCGTTCATGTGTACATTGTGTAAATAACGAGCATACTTTCCTTCTATCTCCAACATTGGCACGGATATTCGGCTATAATACGAAGGAATATAATATATCGCTAAATGATATGTCTTGGGTATCATCTAGACCAGCTAGCTTGATCAGAGCGTTACCTACTTCAATGTTCATATACACGGATATATGTGAACCTTACATTACAGGTGATGTGCAAACACCGTTACTCCGTACCGTACCTTTAGATATAGAAGCATACGTTTATGGTTCAGTCAAACATAAAAGTTTCTCAACGGCTAAATATATACCTCTACTTCATACGTCTTTTCAAACAATTGAGATCGATATAAGAGATGAATTTGGGCAACCTATACCATTCGAATATGGCACATTGACTGTAACGCTTCACTTTAAAAGATTAGATTAAATAATACATTAAAAGAAATGACAGCCTATGATGAATATTTTGATATCCAATACGGCGGTGGTCGGCAAAGCGGAATTGAACATGTGTACATTGGTACATCAAATCAACGCGGTCATGGAATTGGTAGTTTCCTTGGAGGTCTCTTTCGTCGTGTTTTACCTCTTTTATCAAAAGGTGCGAAGGCGATCGGTAAAGAAGTTGTTCGTTCTGGAATGAACGTAGCTCGCGATGTAATACAAAGAGATGTTCCATTCAAAGAAGCTTTTAATACTCGCATGAAAGATTCAGCTACAAATTTAAAACGGAAAGCCGAAGAAAAGATCGATATTCTTATGAAAGGATCAGGATATAAATCCATGAGAGAGTCGAAAATAAAACATTTAATTAACACCCGTGACAGTGGTCATATCGCGAAAGAACAGAAGAGGAAGAAGAAGAAAAAGAAGAAGACAATTCGATCTAAGACAAATACGTTAAAAAATAAAAAGAAAAAGAGATATTCTCGAAACAATCGTACTGTTGTTGACATTTTTCAATAATATATTCGCCGTAAAATAATAGCAAATATGTCTTTTTTACACACTCATTCATGCGAATGTCTCAAATCGGAATTGGAATTATTCACTGTTCCACCAACGCAAGCCACAATCGAAAGTTCACAATGGATACACTACAAGCCAATATCATCGTTAACTGATGATTCACCTATAGAATTTGTAGTACCCGGACTAGGAGAGGAATACATCGATCTACCGCATACAATGTTAAGCATCAGTGTCCAAATAAGGCCAACGATTCATAAAGAGCCTTCAAAAGATGGAGATACCACTGATTATGTCGGGCCTGTGAATAATTTTATGCATTCATTATTCAATCAGGTAGATGTATTTTTCAATCAAAAACTTATATCACCACCGAATAATGCTTACGCTTATAGAGCTTACATAGAGACATTACTTAATTATGGTCCTGCTGCTAAAAACTCTCATTTAACAAGCGTATTGTGGTACGAAGATAAAAGCGGATCCATGGACGATCTACTCAACGCAAACGATGGCCTTGTAAAACGACGCGTATTGACAGCCGATGGCAAGAAAATTGATATCTTATGGGGCATTTACACTGTGATGTTTTTAATTAAGAAAGATTTTTAATAAATGGTGTAGAAATGCGTTTGCGAATAATGCGATCAAGAGATACATTCTGCCTTATGGATCAAACCGAACGAAATTTCGAAGTTCATATAATTGATGCTACACTTCTTGTTAGACGTTCAAAAATTTCACCTGGTATGTTGTTAGCACATGCCAAAGCTCTTGCGAAAACCACAGCAAAATACCCCCTCACACGTGTCGAAGTGAAATCTATATCTATACACAGTGGTATATACGGTGAAACGCTCGACAATGTGATATTAGGTCAAATACCGAAACGTTTAATCATCGGTTTTGTTGATAATAGAGCATTTAACGGTAATCGTATGCTGAATCCTTTTAATTTTCATCATTACAAAATTAATTTTTTATCTCTGTACGTGGATGGTACACAAATACCTAGCAAACCGTTACAACCCGATTTTACAAAGGAGAAATTATATATGGAGGCCTATCACACTCTTTTTTCTGGAACAGGAATTCATTTTTTAAACGAGGGCAATGCTATTTCTCGTAAGAATTATCCAAACGGTTATTGTCTTTTTGCATTTGATCTTACACCGGACCTTTCAGCAAACGATACTACGCATTGGAATTTAATGAAGCATGGTAATGTTAGAATCGAAGTTCGTTTCGAAGAAGCATTAGAAAATACGATAAATTGTATTATTTATGCCGAATATGACAATATTATGGAGATTGATGCATCAAGACAGGTGATTGTAGACTATGGTGGTTAAGAACGAAAGAGAGAGAGAATTCGTAGTAGGCTATGCAAATATTCAACGCAGATAAAACTTGATACTAATATAGGCATAATAGGAAAAAGAACTTCGGGAACAAGCATTATAGGAACGGATATTATAGAAACGAAAAGCTTAAACGTTATGAGCATATAACTTCAATCATCAGTCGGCACTAGTTCTTGAGTGTGTACACTACACTATTACTACCAGTTATTCATATATACGAGTATATATATCTTTCTCGCATTTACAATTATAAATATGAATATCGTTATTGATATACAAGGATTCAAGAATACGGAGGAAGATTTTTTTCCAAAAGAAGTTGCTATTGTCTCCATAAATAACGACCATTGCGCTCATTGGATTATTGCACAACCATACTCCTTTACCGAGCTATCAACCCGTTCAAAATCTCAAAACAATTGGCTCAGTAAAAATTTCCATGGTATTGAATGGTTTAAAGGAGATACACCATATAAAAACTTATGTCGACATTTGAGGACAATTGCACAATTTACGAACCGAATATTCATAAGAGGCCGAGATAAATCAGCTTTTCTCCATCGTATTACAAGTAGAAACATTATAAATTTAGAAGAAGAAGAGAAATGTCCACCATTTCATCAATTACCGCAATTAAAGCAAACGTGTCTCATCCATAATATAAAAATCAAGACAAATAATCGGGAATATACATGTGCTTTAAATAATGCATTGCGGATAAGAAAGTGGATTAAAGATTACGCCTTTCTGGATTCTGCAACTTTGTCAACACCGTTGTCGCCTCCATCTCCATCGTTTTCTATGACGTGTATAACCGCGATAATAGTCATAATACAAAAGAAGAAGAAGAAGAAGAAAATAATTCTCTTGAAAATTCTTGGTGGCTATGAATAGTTTGCAATTACGGGCTGCTTTACAAAACATACCCTGCGATACTATAGGCGTTTATGCTGCGGACGAGATACCTACGTTTTGGAGTAAACCTGCTGCTATTATCGCTAATACTGACGACCATACAAAACCTGGAACACATTGGGTCGCTATGTACGTCGGACGGGACGGCGTCGGACACTATTTCGACAGCTACGGGTTACCACCTATCATCCCACAGCATCTCGCCTGCTATAGAAAAAACTGTAAAACCTTATTTTACAACACTCAACAATTTCAAAGTAATACCTCTGATGTATGTCAATTTTGTGTTATGTTTGTGGACTTTATGTGTACTGGTTTTGGGATGCATCAGTTTCGTGATATTTTTTCGAACAATTTATCAAGAAATGACAAAATAGTAAGCGATTATTACAACCTTTTTTTAAAAAAAGAAAAAAACATACGCCAAGTGCATATAAAAGATACTGAACTTCTTGATCAAAAACAGATATGAGATAAATATAATTGACCAAGTGTATTCTTCATTACGCCAGTCACATAAGACAGACCGAAAGTGACTATAATTGTCAACTGGATTATAGTGAAGAAAAAACTTGGCGTGCCCGGGTCGCATTAATTGTAAACAGTATTCAGTGAAAACATTATTTCAACATAGTATTTGCA